>NW_016809834.1:2814316-2819155 GCF_001698545.2 Rhinopithecus bieti | reverse complement strand
CCATGTTGGTGTGCTGCACCCATCATCTCAGCAGCACCCATCAATTCATCATTTATATCATGTATAACTCCCCAATGCAATCCCTCCCTCCTCCCCTCCCCATGATAGGCCCCAGTGCGTGATGTTCCCCTTCCCGAGTCCAAGGAAACTATTCTTTATGATATTATAATGGTGGATGCATGACATTATAAATTAGTCAAAACTCACAGAACTATGCAATACAAAGAGTGAACCTGAATATAAACTGTGGACTTTAGTTCATAGTTGTATTTTTGTCAATCAACATACTGCCTTGCTGTAGTAGTTAATAAATGTAAATGAATAAAAAAGTCAGAAAATATAGAATCAGATCTCTATGATTATGAGTCTGTTTAGGAATCCTTCTCTAACTTATAAAGCACATACTATGAGGAAAAAGGATTGATAAATTTGAAAACATTAACATTTGAAACCTCATGACCGAAAATACCATGACGATAAATGACAAGCCATAAAAAGATAAGGTATTTGCAATGTGTATGATCAAAAAAGTATTTATATTCAGTATACTACTAATAAATAAGGAAGTTAAACCACCCAGTAGAATAACTGGCAAACAAATAGCAGTTTGAAGAAAAGGAAATCCAAATAGCCAATAAGCTTTTGAAACTGTACCTCCCTAATTGTAATGTCTAATAATTAAGATAATGTAAATTAGAATAATAATGAGATACCATTTCACACCCATTAGATTGGAAAAATTTTGAAGTCTAATAATGCCAAGTGTACATTTCTTGTGGAGAAGTACATTTATTTGTAAAAACTTTGGAAAACAATTTTGCAGATTTTTATAAACTTAATGGTAGACATTCTTTACCATCCAGCGGTTTCAATTCCAGGTAGATGCGAAAATCCCATACCATGTACATGATAAAGTGTGTACAAGAATGTTCACTGCTGTCTTGCTCCTTGTATTGCTAAAAACTGGCAACAATCTAACTGTCCCACAATATGAAAATGATTAGATGGATGGATAGTTAGATCAACAGATCATTAGATGTTAGACAGATAGGAATATATTATGACAGAATAAAGATGGCAAATGGAACATATGCATCTACTTATGCACATATTCAGGAGGCAACAGCGGTCCTAGAAGTCAAAATTCAAGCAATAGTTCTGGAAACCCAACAGCCCTTCTGGTTAGTTGAGTTCTCTGTCTCTTCTCTCCACCTATTTTTACCTATCTTCTGTTTCTAATTGTCTGATTTTGCTTCCTCATGATTTCTGGCTTCTTTTCATGTGGCTTCCTATCATTTAGATCTTACTCAAAAGTTGTTCTCTGGAGGGGCATTTCCATCCATCACTTCCCTTATCACAACGACCTGTTTTGTTTTTTATATATCATAAAACAATGGGAGTTACTTTGGAATCAATGTATTCACTTTTTTTTTCCAGCAAAGCAGCAAAAGTGTATTAAGCATAGTAACACTCCCAGAGAGGGGAGAGTGCGCTGACCTCTGTGAAATGAGATCAGCTAAAATCAGTGTATTTTTTATTTACCTTTTTAGTGTCCCTCTTACGTATTAGAATGTTAGTGCCAGCAAAGCAGAGCCACAGCTTGTCTATTGCCACATTTCCACTGCCTACAATAGTGCCTAGAGCATAAAAGATAATAAATGCTTAAGCCTACCTAATTAGTCCTAAAACTGTGCCAGTCTCACATAAGAATAGCACTCAGCCAGGGGCTGTATCCGCTTAACTCATTATGCCGAAATCACCTGCCTGATCATTTCCTAGGCCACTGACCAGCCCACTAGTTATCTTTGAATCTGGAAAAAAATCTTAGCTACAGGGTGTCAGTAAAATATTCCAGCATTTTGCAACACAGGTCGAGAGAATATAACATAGCTATAAAGATGTAACATTATTTTGAAGTATACAACACATTTAATAGTCCCTTTCCCATACTTCACATGGCATTGGGACCCTCCAATACCTGGAATGTCCTGCCTCCTATGTCTGCTTCTTACACCCTCACTCATCCTTCAAAGCTTAACTCTCCAGCAATCTTCTTCATGGAGCTTATCTGGATTTTCCTAGTCCAAATTTACTTCTCCCTCTTATATATCTGTTAAAACACCTACAAAATTCTGCCTTATGACACCCACATTGTAGATTTAAGTCATAATGATTGTACCACATATAAAAGACTAGAAAAGCTGTTTCTAACTTGTTACATAATGAGCATTTGTAAGAGGGAATGAAAGGATCACTGAATATAAACCCAGGGGTGCTCTGGTTGTTACGTGACAAGGGTCTGGATTCAGACCCCAAGAGAGGGTTCTTGGATCTCACGCAAGAAATAATTCAGGGCAAATCCACAGTGCAAAGTGAAAGGAAGTTTATTAAGAAAGTAAAGGAATAAAAGAACAGCTACTCCATAGACAGAGCAGCCCCGGGGGCTGCAGATTGCCTATTTTTATGGTTATTTTTTTGATGATACGCTAAACAAGGGGTGGATTATTCATGCCTTCTCTTTTTAGACCATATAGGGTAATTTCCTGACATTGTCATGGAATTTGTAAACTGTCATGGTGCTGGTGGGAATGTAGCAGTGAGGACAACCAGAGGTCACTCTCATCACCATTTTGGTTTTGGTGGGTTTAGGCTGGCTCCTTTACTGTAACCTGTTTAATCAGCCATCCCTCTTGTTTCTTCTGAGCAGCAGTCAGAGATCACTGGTTGGTTTACAGGAATAAGCAGGGCTGGCCTAAATGGCAGAAAGAAAAACAACGGATGAGACTAGAATTTAATAGCAAGTATACCATAGTTATTGAAACATAATCTCTCTCCAGTTTCCCATTGTTACTAAAGACAAATTATGGTAAGACCAATTTGCTTTATTATACTTGGCTTGATTATTTGTATAAAGTGCAGCAAGAATCATAATTTGCTATATAGGCTTTTTAATTGGCTTTGATGGAAATTTGTTCCATAAGGAATCTCAGACAACACTTTTTTAGAGCCAAGTCCTGCCATGGGTTTGTATCCTCAAATACCCAAGTTGAGTAAATTCCTTTCCTCTTGGGGTCCCAAGATAACTTGGGGCTTCTGGACCTGAGAAAAAGTGACATTCTTTACTTACCACAGGTAGAAAACCTGTACAAGGGACTGTGTAGGCAAAGTATGAGGCCAGTTCCCCAAAGGGCTTTCATTGGTTTTACAAGTCAAGTTTGTCTCCTTAAAGGAAAGCACACCATTCCAGTTAAAGCCTTGGTAAAATAACCAATTTCTCCAATTGCATCCTGTTGCAAAAGAAAACTGATTCTTATTGCACTTAGGCAAATAACCACACTTAACTTATTGCCATAAGTTAAGAATACTCACAAATAGTCTCCAAATTCTGGAGAAATCAGATAGAGAGAAACAAATATGCTCCAAATGTTATTCACAGCAGTATAATTTACTCAATGCTACAAGCTGTAAATAGCTTGAAAGAAAAGTTTTCTCGACTCTGGAAAAAAAAAACAAAGGATCAGCAATGTTTTAAGTAAAAAGTCACAAAGATTACTTCTGCTTTTTATTGATTCTGGTTATTTAGTTAACTCCTGTTTTGCTAGATATTCATGAACACTTTAGCTGTCTGTGACAGTTCTGAAAGTTGTTTCCTCTATTCTAATGTCACAATTTTCGAAGTGTCAGAAACCTGCATATAAGAATGTCTGTTAGAGTTCTACAGCTGATTATAAACCAGCTTCTATGGAGAGTTAAAACAAGACAAAAATTGTCTGTGGATGACGAAACATCTTAGGACAGCCACAGTCAAAAACACAATTGACAAAGGAATTTTGGTTACCTCTGTGGCTCAAAATCATTTTATGTAACAATATAACTACTCATAACATACACTAAGCCGTATTAGAATTACAGAAGTTTCCCATAATTTTGGAACATATATTAATAACACATTTACAGCCCAAAGAAAACCAAACACCATTTCATATTTGATAATGCTTCCTATGTAATTTTTTTTTTGAGACGGAGTCTCGCTCTGTCGTCCATCGTCCAGGCTGGAGTGCAGTGGTGCAATCTTGGCTCGCTGCAAGCTCTGCCTCCTGGGTTCACACCATTCTCCCACCTCAGCCTCCTGAGTAGCTGGGACTACAGGCACCCACCACCATGCCTGGCTAACTTTTTTGTAGTTTTTGATAGAGACAGGGTTTCACTGTGTTAACCAGGATGGTCTCGATCTCCTGACCTTGTGATCCACCCATCTTGGCCTCCCAACGTGCTGGGATTACAGGCGTGAGCCACCGCACCTGGGCTTATATAACTTTTATACCAAATAAGCCAAATGTCACTGTTGCATTAGTGCATTATTGATGTCAAACCCAATTCTTAATGAAACCTTATCAATAAATGTTTTTAATTTTTATCAGTTTGACCAAAGGTAAGATTTTCATAAACCTTTTACAACCCTTTACAGTTTTTGTTAAAGAGCAGATCATAAGCAGGGTTTTGCTTTAAGAAAAACCTGTTGGGCCAGGCACGGTGGCTCACACCTGTAATCCCAGCACTTTGGGAGGCTGAGGTGAGTGGATTGCCTGAGGTCAGGAGTTTGAGACCAGCCTGACCGACACAATGAAACCCCATCTCTACTAAAAATACAAAAATTAGCTGGACATGGTGGTATGCACCTGTAAACCCAGCTACTTGGGAGGCTGTGACGGGAGAATCACTTGAACCCAGGAAGCTGAGGTTGCAATGAGCCTAGATCACACCACTGTACTCCAGCGTGGGCAACAGATCGAGACTCTGCCTCATAAAAAAAAAAAAAAAAAAAAAAAAAAAAGAAAA
>NW_016809834.1:2776937-2811904 GCF_001698545.2 Rhinopithecus bieti | reverse complement strand
AAAAAAAAAAAAAAAAAAAAAAAAAGGAAAACCTGTCGTGCTTTTATTCCAGTGGTTAATTTACAGAAAAACTGAATAATACCCCTTTAACTTTAGCCAATGTCCACACAGAATCTGTTTTACGGGTTAATTTTTCATAAACCATTAGACATTTTTCCTTTCTTAAACAATCCTTTAACACTTTAGGCAGAAAAAAATCTACCTTCCCAAGAGTTCTTATACTCTTTCACCAAAAACACATTTTACTTTCTTTACACACCTTGCATGTAAAATTGTTTCTTTGTAGTTTTAATTACATGTTATAATGTTAACTTTTAGCAACTTCTATTTTTGGTGAAAACCTTGGTAAATCTGAGATTTTAATTATGTACTAAGTGTGGATCCTACTCTAAGACACACCAGGCAGAAGTACATATAAGAGCTGACTCTCCAGCATAGTTAGGGGGTGTGGCTAATTCTACATGTTCCCAGGCCTTACCTTACTTTAAGCAGGCAAGTTGTACAGTAAGAGTCATGGTAGCATTGTATGAGGCATTTAGAAGGCCTAACAACCTTTGAATTGTACATTTCTTGCATAAATTCCCTTCACAAATCCTTTCATGACTTACACAGACTATCTGAGACATTCTTGAACTTTCTGACTTGCCCTAAACATCAATAGTCATTTTACTTTAAGACAAGAATTGATCGGACAAGATCATTTCTCATATAAAATCTCTTTTTTAATAACCTTCTTTGTATAGCTAGGGTGCATGGTGAATTCCACATGTCCCCAGACCTTATCTAGAATCTAATGGCTTTAAGATAGGTAAATTGAACAATTTTCAAGCAGTTTATGACCTTAAAGCATTTAGTAAACTTATTATCTGACCTGCATAATTTAGACCAAATATCTTTACTTACCAATAATTTTTAAAACTATCTTGGCTGGACACGGTGGCTCATGCCAGTAATCACAGCACTTTGGGAGATTGAGGCGGGTGGATCACGAAGTCTGGAGTTCAAGACCATCCTGGCCAACATGGTGAAACCCCATCTCTACTAAAAACACAACAAAATGAGCTGGGCATGGTGACATGCACCTGTAGTCCCAGCTACTTGGGAGGCTGAGGCAGGAGAATCACTTGAACCCAGGAGGCGGAGGTTGCAGTGAGCCCAGATTGCACCACTGCACTCCAGGCTGGTGACAGAATGAGACTCCATCTTAAAAAAAAAAACAAAAAAAAACTATCTTTAGTTCCCAAAGATTACTTAAGTCACATGACTAAAAGTCATTATACTTTTTTACTTTTCTGATAAAATATTAAGCTCTTATTATTTTTCAACTAAAGCTATTTCATATGTAAATATCACAAACATAATACATATAAATACATAGACAGAAGATAAAAGATCATCCCCTTGGCCAAGAATTGAAACCTGAATCCAGGCCACCATTGTGAAAAGAGAAAGCATGACCACATGGTTACAAGGTCAAGTTCCCAAGGGCATAACTGACCAGAGAGAAACTTCATCCAGTTTACACACACACACACACACACACACACAGAGAGAGAGAGAGAGAGAGAGAGAGAGAGAGAGAGAGAGAGAGAGGAGAGAGAGAGAGGCCGGAAATCTGACTGGTAAGAAATTCTTATCCTTTTGCTGGCATTACAGGCTTCTGGATTCCCCTTCCCCGAGCAGCCCTAGTGACCCAGCTGGCTGTACACAGCCCCAAGGGCCAAGCCACAACACAAAGGAAAATTATCTTTTTCTGTTCTAGCCAGAGCAAAATACATGTGACAAAACGTAGACATTAACCACTCTGCTTAGCACCCATTATTAAACTTGAAAGGCTTAAACTTGCCCCTGGTCAGGCCCCATCATGGTTAATCCAACCTCTGATCAGGAATTTCAACATGTGGTCTCTGGGCAAGATGGTCACCCTGAATAACAGAAAAGATAAGAAAGAGAAAGGAGAGAAAGAAAAGCATTGCCTGTGGCAGGGTGGGGAAGGCAAAATGATCAGGGAGGCCAGAGAAAGACCCACCCATTGCATCGATACTGAAAAGGTCAGGCGGCTGCTGCCAGTCAAGCAGGGATCTTTTCCAGCAATCCTATCAGCTTTCAAGTTTTGCCTTTTAGGGAGGAAAATGCTCCCCATGTCACCCAATCCTGTACATGCCTAATCCTAGCACCCACCGGCCTCAGCATAGAGTGCAAGGCAGATTAATCCAAAGAAAATAGCAGTTAACAACCCATAGTGCCGAACCTGTTCTTAGCCAAGAGGGACTTTATCAAGAGGGGCTTCTAATTCCCTAAATCTTAGAAGACCTCTAATCCCCTTCTAAGTTGGGCCTGTAACCCAAGGCCAGTCAAGCATCCTTGCCTTTTATTAAGAGGGGCCTCTAACCCACTCTGTCTTAGGAGAGACTATAACTCCCCTAAGTTGGGCCTCTAACAAGCCCATTCTTTATCTGGGTACCATACCACTTACCCAAAGTCGTCCAATCAGTGCTGCAGTCTTTTTCCTTCAGGTTGGGGGAGGTTTCTTTAGTATTGTCCCTTCAAGATTGGCCAGAAAGATGCTACAGGACCCCAACACTTACCCAAAGGTAGCTATTGGGTCAGGGTTTCTACACTATAGTCCCTCCTGTGGTCACTAGAAATACGTTACAGGACAGGGGTGTGGATTCAGGCCCCAAAAGAGGGTTCTTGGATCTTGTGCAAGAAAGAATTGAGGGTGAGTCTGCAGTGTAAAGTGAAAGAAGGTTAATTAAGAAAGTAGAGGAATTAAAGAACAACTACTCAATAGAGCAGTCCCAAGGGCTGCTGGTTGCCCATTTTTATGGTTATTTCTTGATGATACGCTAAACAAAGGGTGGTTTATTCATGTCTCCCCTTTTTAGACCATATAAGGTAGCTTCCTGATGTTGCCATGGCATTTGTAAATTGCTATGGTGCTGATGGGAGGATGGCAGTGAGGACAACCAGAGGTCACTCTCGTCACCATTTTGGTTTTGGTGGGTTTAGACCAGCTCCTTTACTGCAACCTATTTTATCAGCAAGGTCTTTATGATCTGTATTTTGTGCCAACCTCCTATTTCATCCTGTGACTTAGAATGCCTTAACCATCTGGGAATGCAGCCCAGCAGGTGTTAGCCTCATTTTACTCAGCTCCTATTCAAGATGGAGTTGTTCAGTTTCACATGCCTCTGACATGGTCATAAATGTTTTAATTACAATAGGATTAGATTTAGTTACCAGAGTGTTGTGGGAAGTCAGGGACCCTGAACAGAGGGGCTGGAGCCATGGCAGAGGAACATAAATTGTGAAGATTTCATTTTAATATGGACTTTTATCAATTCCCAAATTATACTTTTATAATTTCTTATGCCTGTCTTTAGTTTAATCTCTTAATCCTGTTATCTTCGTAAGCTGAGGATGTATGTCACCTCAGGACCACTGTGATAATTGTGTTACTTGTACAAATTGATTATAAAACGTGTGTTGGAACAATATGAAATCAGTGCACCTTGAAAAGGAACAGAATAACAGCAATTTTTATGGAACAAGGTAAGACAACCATAAGGTCTGACTGCCTGCAGGGTCGGGCAAAAAGAGCCATATTTTCTTCTTTCAGAGAGCCTATAAATGGATGTGCAAGTAGGAGAAATATCGCTAAATTATTTTCTTAGCAAGGAATATTAATATTAATACCTTGGGAAAGGAATGCGTTCCTGGGGGGAGGTCTATAAATGGCTGCTCTGGGAATGTCTGTCTTGTGCCAGTTGGAGAAAGGACTGAGATATGCCCTGGTCTCCGTGCAGAACCCTCAGGCTTACTAAGGGTGGGGAAAAACTCTGCCATTGGTAAATTTGTGGTTGTAGACCAGTTCTCTGCTCTGAACCTGTTTTCATGTTGTTTAAGATGTTTACCAAGGACAATAGTTGCAACTGCTGAACATAGGACCCTATTCAGTAGTTCTTGCCTTTTGCCTTGCCTTGTCGGATCTTTGGTTGGACCCTTATCAGTAGTTCTGCTTTGGCCCTTTGTCCTTGTTCCCTCAAAAGCATGTGGATTCTTTGTTCGACCCTTATTAGTAGTTCTGCTTTTTGCCCTTTGAAGCATGTGATCTTTGTACCTACTCCCTGTTCTTGTTCTTACACCCCTTCCCCTTTTTAACCCCTTAATAAAAACTTGCTGGTTTGAGGTTCAGGCAGGCATCACGGTCCTACCGATATGTGATGTCACCCCTGGTGGCCCAGCTGTAAAATTCCTCTCGTTATACTATCTCTCTTTATTTCTCAGCCGGCCGACACTTACAGAAAAGAGAAAGAACCTGCATTGAAATATTGGGGGTGGGTTCCCCCAATACAGAGTAACAACATAAAGAATTTGCAGAAGAAAATATTCTGTGAAACAAGATCATGTAGGCATATCTAACAGCTAGATCATCCACCAAATTACAAACATGTTCAAAATGAGATCACTCTCGCACACCTCGTAGAAAATCAGTTAATTCATGTCATTGTAGAGGAAACTGAATATTCAGGAATTCAAAACATCTGTGATACCAGACTTCAAAGACATGCATGCTTTGCCCCACCTTCCATGAAAGCAAGGGAAAAAGAAGGCCACTAAGGGCTGAGATTTTTAGAGATGCTACGTCAAAATGAGGCTGCCACTATTCTTCACTTTTCAACTTTAAGACAGACTAAGGGATCTGGTCATCTATAAAACTGCTGCAGCAACCACATTAATCATCTAAGAAAGGCTTACTACTTACAACTGAGCACATGTGTGCTCAGTTGTAACACCTAATATTTAACTCTCTACAACCTGCCTCTTGGTTCTTATTCTATCTTGTCTCTTTTTGTATTTCTAGAATCAGAAATTATAGAGTTATAAATTATAACTCTATTTCATACATAAGATTATCTCGAGAGCTGGAATTCTACCATTTTCCCCTTTATATCCTCAGTAGTCTTAAGACTGTGGTTACATATTGTAAATTATAATTGTGGGTTTAATTGAACAAAGAAACATACCAAACTGCCCCTAATTTTCATAATCTAAAATGTATAAGGGAAAAATTGTAAACATCGTTATATGAGTAATGAAAAAGGATGTATCTTACAAATGTTAAATCACATCTTTAAGCCATAAATTGTGTGGTCAGCACAGGAATAAAGAGATCAATACAAAAAGAAAGATTCAAGGATATATGGGTATGTAGAATATAAAAAAGGCAATATTTTAACTCAGTAGGGGAAAGTTATTAAAAAATAATATTGAGGCTGGGCACAGTGGCTCACACCTGTGATCCAAACATTTTGAAAAGCTGAGCAAGGGAGGATCACTTGAGCCCAGGAGTTTGAGACCAGCCTGGGCAACAGAGTAAGACCCTGTCTCTACAAAAAATAAATAAATTAGCCGAATGTGGCCATGGTACAAACCTAGAGTCCCAGCTACACACGAGGCTGATCTGGGAGGACTGCTTGAACCCAGGAGGTTGAAGCTGCAGTGAGCCAGCCTGGGTGACAGAGCAAGATCCTTTTTTAAAATAATAATGATGATGATAGATTACTTTTCACAGATTTTGGTAAAGTCGGTTTAGTAATCAAACTTAAGTTGTAGTAATAAAAAATTCACAAGTGCTGAGAAATACTTCATCATTATATAAATATCAAATATATGCATATATATTTGCATAAATAAATGCAAACACATGTAATATTCTAAAACTATATTTATACATATTTATATATTATGTATATATAATATATACATACATTCAATATATATACATGTATATATACATGTACATATAATATACATACATAATATACATACAACATATAACATATGTTATATTATGTATATATGTTATATATTATTATGCTATATTATGTACATAACATGTATATGTTATAATATGTTATATTATATATGTATAACATATATATGTTATATTATGTATATATAATGTATTCATATGTGCATATATAAATATAGGCATTTATAAATATATATTTATGTATATAACAAATATACATATATCTCAGTGACAAATATATGACTCTAAAGATGAAAAAACAGATACTTCGCTCGCTTAAATCCTGGAGGTTTCTTAATCCATTTTTCCTCAGGGCTTAGGTAATGATTGGCATTTAGTAGCCACTTAATAATTAATTGTTGAATGATAAAACTGGTGACAGACTAAATATGTTCTGCGTTATAGTTTAAAATTTTTTTCAGACTCTATGCTGAATTGAATAATCAGCCTTTATTGTTTTACTACCATTCCAACTTTCCCCCAAATGAATGCAATCACTTTAACACCAATTCCTAAGTTAAACTTTTAATATCTTTATACCTATATGGTTCTTCATAAGGAATGTTTTCAAAAATGTTTTGATATTTTGAAGAGAGGATTTCAGAGCAATTATGTGTACCCACAAACTACAAAAGGTTAATGCCAACTACTTGTGTGACTGCAGTATATGAAAGACACACAAGAACCATTTTCTCCAGCTTCAGATTCTACTTGGCTTTGCTCTAACACATGCAATGTTTTTAAGACTTTCTTGCTCTTTAGAGATGTAGTGAAGGGGATTAAAAGGATGTGAACTTTGTAGTTACACAGTCCTGCTTTCGAATTTGAGCAATTTATTTCATCTCTTTTAACCTCAGTTTCCTCATCTCTGTTGTTATCACTGCAAAACTATTCCAAAACAGTGATAACAACAGTGATGCAGAGAAGATTTAAATCGATGATTGTCAAGTCTTTAAAATAATTCCTGGTGCTAGGAAGGGCTCAAATATGTTTTGAGCCAATATTATTAAGTATTTATCTGAATTAAATAAAATGGTATTTAATAGCTATTATTGCATGAGTTATGTTATTATTAACAAGTAGTAGAAGAGGTAAAAGATGTTCTTAACTTAATCCAGGGAAATTGTTCCAATGTTTAAAGTTTAGTTAGTTCAGAACCCAGAACTTCAGAATCTAGAACTGAGTTAAAACTCTGGGGTCTGCTTTTCTGGTCTGCTTTTCTTTTCTTTCCTTGGGGTAAGTTTATCAGAGGCTAGCAGGGAATATGCTGGGAAAAAGCAAAGAGAATATCAAGGACCTACTTTCTCTGGTCCTTTGTTATCTACTAAGTCTGCTCATGTTACACTCCTTTTTTTCCCATTGTATATTTTAAAGCTGCTGTGAGTAACATGACCTGGAAAGAGAGCACTAGCAAGGAATAAGGAGTGATACAGTGACTGGTGGCTAAGAGATAATGTCTGCAAGTCACCTAAAACCATTGCAGACACAGGGAGATTGGCTTTTATGGATTTGGAGGATTCCTGATTTTGAAGACTCTGATGATTGCTAAAGAGTTAAATGAAATACTAGTGTGTTTTTTTGTGTGTGTTTTGTTTTGTTTTTGTTTGTTTATTTGTTTTTATAAAAACAGGCAGAATGTAGCCCTATTAATTGTAAACTGGCGAGATAGACCAGGATGCCTTGGTAACCACTAGACAACAGATTGTCAAGAAATCCAGTAATAACCATCCAAAAGAGTTTAAAGTACAATGAGGCGAAATCCTGATGGCTTTAAAAGAATAAAGCCTACTGTACCAATTAATTAACTTTTATGATAGTGTTAGACCATTAGTGACAATGAGGAAATATTGGATTTAATATATTTGAACTGTGGTAAGATGTGATTCTTTCTTTTTGTCAACACATTAAAACCATATGGTCTAGAATCCAGTATTATACATTAAAAAATTGACTGGAACTCTTATCCAAATGGTTCACAGTACTATTGTTGCTGAAATTTACTAAATGGGTCTATTTAAGGATCAGTCCAAGGGATTTTTAATATACTTCTATGAGACAAGGATGAGACATTTTACAAAAAACAGTAGGAGTTTCTACCCACTCATACACCTCTGAGTCACTGCTTAGAAACAGTAATTGCCAAACTGAGGTACACCTTCTTGACCTAAAACTGTATGTCTGAAACAAATATGTAAGAGGTGTCCAAACACAGACCTTCAGATGGAAAAAATAAAAAGGAAGGTGGAGGAGAAACGGGAAAGAGACAGAGTGGTAGAAAAACCTAAATAATATAAGATGTCCTAATTAACTATAAAAGGAATACAAAACGTATGTATTTAGATAGATACAAATTGACTTCTTTAATGTAGTTATCTCTTGAGCTGATCACAAAATAATAAATGATAAAAGCAGTACACATGACAAATTATAAAAAACCAAAATTATCAACCTGAGGGTGAAAACAAGGACTAAATATTATGAAGCAAACGAATATTCTCCTAAGTAAAAACTGAGTCAAAAGGAAATTTAAAATATATTGTATTAGGCCATTCTTGCATTACTATAAAGAAATACTTGAGCTTGGGTAATTTATAAATAAGTGAGATTTAATTGGCTTACAGTTCTGTGGGCTTTACAGGAAGCATGGTGCTGGCATCTGCTCAGCTTCTAGGGAGGCCTCACCAAGCTTACAATCATGGCGGAAGGTGGAGGGGGACCAGGCACATCACATGGTGAAAGCAGGTGAAAGTGAGAGAGTGGAGTGAGGAGGTGCCACACACTTTTAAATGACCAGATCTTGCGTGAATTTAAAGCGAGAACTGACCTATCACCAACGAGATGGCCTAAGCTGTTCATGAGGGATCCATTCCCATGGTCCAAACACCTGCCACCAGGCCTTACCTCCAGCATTGGAGATTACATTTCAACATGAGATTGAACTGGGGGCAAATATCTAAACTATATATACATTGATATTATTTTCAAATTTATCGATATGAAAACTATATACAAAAGCTAAATCAGGGCTTTTTTATTATTGGAATAGGACAAGAGAAAATAAGCACTGTGCATAACATTTAAAAAAATATCGGGGCTGGGTGCAGTGGCTCACACCTATAATCCCAGCATTTTGGGAGGCCAAGGAGGTGGGCAGATGACCTGAGTTCAGAAGTTCGAGACCAGCCTGGGCAATGTGGCAAAACCCCATCTTCACAAAAAATACAAAAATTAGCCAGACATAGTGGCTTGCACCTGCAGTCCCAGCTACTTGGGAGACTGAGGTGGGAGGATTGTTTGAGCCTGGGAGGCAGAGATTGCAGTTTGCTGAGGTAGCACCACTGTACTGTGTCTCAAAACAAAACAAAACAAAACCTGCAGGGAGGGGAAATGGGAAGAGTAGTCTCTCAGCTTAGCCAAGGCTACCTCAGCTATAACAGAATGTGCAAATATAAATGGGATTCTGTTGTGCCACCAATAACCAGTTCAGGGGAAAATATTTTTTCAAAAAAAAAAAAAAGATTGCATAGGCACATGCAGCATAAAGAGTAAGTTACTCAGGAATAAAGATGTGCAAGAACTTTTTCTTCTTTGGTATATGCTCATTTTTAAAATTATAAAATATTAAAATGTAGAAAGAAAGAGTGTCTTTTTTTCAACTTGGCAATCATTACAAATAATATTAGCTCCACATGGTTTCGTTAAAAATAATTTAATCCAAACAGTGATTAGTCTAAATAACAAAGTGGTCAAAACACATTCTCAGTAACTAACTTTCATACATGATGTTTCATTTACCAATTTCTCGATCATTATACATCTTTAATAATTTTTATCTGGTTTTGGAATTTTCAGATGGTTTTCCTGTTTTTCTTAGGTATTTTCAGCTAATTCTATAGGTCTGAGCTATATGAACACTGAAATTTTAAAAATAACCTAAATACTAAGCAGGAAACAAATTTGTGTTATCCAGGCTCCATAAACTTAGGCAGTCAATATATTAAAATGTAGTCACAAAAAGTATCCATTGAAACGAAAAACAAAATAAGTGATCAAACTGTATGTAATGTGCTTTCAAGTTAAAAAACTAAAATTAAAAAATACATATATATTCACATATATATCTATATTTATGCTCAGAAAGGGATTTAGGAAGGTAGAAGTCATTGTTCAATGTAAACAATATAAACCAATATTTTTATTGTAAATTGACAAATTATTGTATATGTTTATGAGGTACAAAGTGATATTGTCATATATATATATATATACAATGTAGAATGATTAAATCAAGCTAATTAACACATCCATCACCTCAAATACATATCATTTTTTGTGGTGAGAACATTTGCAATTTACTCTCTTAGCAACTTTTACAGCTTTTAAATTTATTTATATTTATTTATTTATTAATTATACTTTAAGTTCTGGGATACATGTGCAGAACGTGCAGGTTTGTTACATAGGTGTAAACGTGCCACAGTGGTTTGCTGCACCCATCAACCCGTCATCTACATTAGGTATTTCTCCTAATACTATCCCTCCCCTAGCCCCCCACCCCCTTACAGGCTGTGGTGTGTGATGTTCCCCTCCCTGTGTCCATATGTTCTCATTGTTCAACTCCCACTTATTATTAACTATGGTCATGATGCTGTGCAATAATCTCAAAAAACATATTTCTCCTAACAGAAACTTATTACCTTTTAACCAACATCCCCACTATCCCCAGCCTTTGATAGCCACCATTCTACTCTCTACTTTTATAAGCGTTCGATTTTTCTTTTGTTTGTTTGGGGTTTTTTTTGTTTGTTTTTTGAGAAAAGAAGGAAGGAAGGAAGGAAGGAAGGAAGGACAGAGGGTGGGAGCAAGAAAGGAAGGAAAGGAGGGAGGGAGGGAGGCAGGATGTCTTGCTCTGTCGCTGTCACCCAGGCTGGAGTGCAGTGGCATGATCTTAGCTCACTGCGGCCTCTACCTCTTGGGGTCATGCAGTTCTCCTGCCTCAGCCTCCCGAGTAGCTGTGACAACAGATTCATGCCACCACGCCCGGCTATATAAGTATTTGATTGTTTTACATTCCACATTAAGTGAGTTCATGTGTTTTTCTGTGCCTGGCTTAGTACACTTAGCATAATGTCCTCCAGGTTCATCCATGTTGTCTCAAATGATCAATCCATGAGCATGGAATGCTTTTCCCTTTGTGTCACCTATGATTTTGTTTAGCAGTGTTTCATAGTTCTCCTTGTAGAGATCTTCCACTTATTTGGTTAGATGTATTCCTAGGTATTGTTTTGTGTAGCTATTGTAAATGGGATTGCATTCTCAATTTGGCTCTCAATTTTAACATTAATGGTACATAAAATGCTACTGATTTTGTACATTGATTTTGTATTCTGAAACTTTATTGTAGTCCTGGGCTTTTCTTTGATGGGAAACTTTTTATTACTGATTTAATCTCCTCATTATTGTTCAATTCAGATTTTCTGTTTCTTCAAGATTCACTCTTGGTAAGTTGTATATGTCTAGGAATCTATCCATTTCTTATAGATTATCCAGTTTGTTGGCATATAGTTGTCAAAGTAATCTCTTATGATTATTTTTATTTCTGTGGTATTAGTTGTCATGTCTCTTCTTTCAGTTCTGATTTTGAGTTTCCTTCTCTTTTTTTCTTAGTATAGCTACATGTTTATCAATTTTATGTTTTTAATAAGTCAACTCTTAGTATTTTTTATATTTTTCTATTTTTTCCTAGTCTCTATTTTATTTATTTCCCCTTTAATCATTGTTATTCTTTCCTTCTGCTCACCTTGGATTCAGTTTGTTCTTCTTTTTCTACTTCCTTGTAGTATAACATTAGATTGTTTATTTGAGACCTTTCTCTTTTTTGATGTAGGCATTTATCGCTATAAATTTCCCTCTTAGAATTGCTTTTGCTACATCCTATAAGTTTTGGTATATTATGTTTCCATTTTCATTTAACTCAAGATAATTTTTAATTTCCCATTTGATTTCTTCTTTGATCCATTGTTGTTGTTCAGGAGCACGTTATTTAATTTCCACATATTTATGAATTTTCAAAACTTCTCCTGTTATCGATTTTTACTTTCATACCATCGTGGTCAGCGAAGTTACTTGATATGTTTCAATTCTCTTAAATTTGCTCAGACTTGTTTTGTGGTCTAACATATAATTTATCCTAGAGAATGTTACATGTGTTCTTGAGAAGACTGTGTATTCTGCTGCTGTTGGATGAAATGCTCTGTATATGTCTGTTAGGTCTATTTGATCTAAAGTGTAGGGCAAGTCCAGTGTTTCCTTATTAATTTTTTATGTAGATGATCTGTTCATTATTGATAGTAGGATTTGAAGGCCCCTATTGCAATTATTATATTGCAATCCATCTCTTCCTTCAGATTTTTAAATGTTTGCTTTATATATTTAGGGGCTCCAATGTTGGGTGCATATAGATTTACAAATATTATATTCTCTTGATGAATTGGCCCCTTTATTATATATAATGACCTTCTTTGTCTCTTTTTACAGTTTTTTTCTTTTTTTAATTTAAAGTCTGTTTTATCTGATACAAATATAGCTACCCCTGTTGTCTTTTGGTTTCCATTTGCATGGAATATCTTTTTCTATCTCTTTACTGTCAGTCTATTTGTGTCCTGAAAAGTGAAATGAGCCTCTTCCAGGCAGCATATAGTTGGGTCCTGTTTTTTTAAATCCATTCAACTACTCTGTCTTTTATTGGAGAATGTAATCCACTAACATTTGTCTTAGTTTATTTTGCACTGCTATAACAGAATACTACAGACTGTGTAATTTATAATGAACAGAATTGTATTGGCTCATGGTTCTGGAGGCTGGGAAGTCCAAGATCAAGGGATCGGCATCTGATAAAGGCCTACTTTCAACCTAACACAGTAGAAGGCATCACATAGATGATATAAAGAGCAAGAGGATGCCAAACTCATCCTTTTATAAGGAACTCACTCCTGTGACAATGGCATTAACGCATTCATTAGGATAGAGCCCTATGACCCAAATACCTCCCTATAGGCCTGCACCTCCCAACACCTCCACATCGGAGGTCAAGTTACCAGCACATGAACTTCAGGTGGCACATTCAGACCATGGCAACATTCAAAGTAATTATTGATAGATAACAGCTTACTAATGCCATTTGATAATTTATTTTCTGGTTGTTTGTAGAGACGGTATTTCTTTCTTCCTCTCTTGCTATCTTACTTTGTGGTTTCATGATTTTTCTGTAGTAGTATGCTTTGAATCCTTTCTATTTACGTTCAGGGATCCCCATGAGGTGAGACTGAAATGGGCTTCCTAGAAAGCTTCTTGGAATGTTAAAGAAACTGGATATTCACTTCCTAACTCCTTTCAAGACCACAAAAATCAGCATAAGGCTAGCATCATTGTTTAAAATGTATTTAGATATAAAGAAGTTGAGAGTAAAAAAGTCAGATAATCAATATGTGAAAACTAATGACCAGGAATATTAAGGTTTGAACAATTTTTTTCAAAATATTTATTTACTTGGCTGTGGTGGCACATGCCTATAATCCTAGATACTTGGGAGGCCGAGGCAGGAGAATCATTTGGATACAGGAGATGGAAGTTGCAGTGTGCTGAGATTGTGCCACTGCACTCCAGACTGGGCAACAGAGCAAGTCTCCTTCTCAAAAAAGAAAAACATATCTATGTATGTATATATGCATATACACATATTTATTTGCTATATGTAACATACAACCATAAAATACATATGAATTTATGGATTTACTTATATATAATTTTACACACATGTGTATCTTACATCATTTTTATCATATTGTATATCAGGTTTTGTATAATGCTTTTTTTTCATTCACATTATATGCATTTTTTCATGTGATTAAAATTCACAGAAAGCATAATTTTGTTGGCTACATATTATTGTCATACAACACTTATTTATTTATTTGTTTATTTATTTATTTATATTGTGGTTAAAAAGCACATAACATGAAATTTACCCTTTTAACCAATTTTTAAGTGTACAGTATTGTTATCTATACAAACAGCATGGATCCAGTTAGCCAACTGGGCCTGCTCCGCTGGCTTTTGAATGGAAGTTCAAGGCTTGCTTAGCAGGCAGGTACAGTTAAGCTGGTGTAATAACCACTCACACTCAGTTTTCACATTGTAAAATATGAATAATTCTACTAACTAGCTCGTCAGATTATTAACTAGATTAAATACAATGTATAAATCACTTAACACAAAAGCAGAGTACCTACTCAGTACACGTTTCCTTTTATTAATAATATTGGTCAGTGTATGTCAATCTGAACTCTTAATACCAGTGGGGACCTTGAGATATTTAGAGGCTTAGATCACTTAAATTAATTTTGCATCATTAAAAATAAAATATTTTGTTTTCACTAACTAGCACCATGTTTTCACTTTTAAAATGTGATGCATGCAAATGAAATCTATTTGTGTGTGTACGTGTGTTATCATTTGTCTTACATCACATAGTGTCTGACAAAAAGTAATAAATCTTTTTGAATGAACAGTATTGTATGGTTATAAAGCAGCTACCACATACTACAAACTGTGAAATGTCATATTCTGAGTTCACACAAGACCTACATCACTGAATGCCTTGGTTGATAACAGTAGATAAAAGTCTTAATGGATTCATTGACTTCCCATAAACAAATAATGAAGTTCATAGTCTATCGTTCATTATACCTGGGCTGAAGGAGACTCTACCATACTTATCTGTCAAGAGCTCTAACTAGGAGTGAAGGAAGGAGTTTCCCTTCCCGTTTCAAGTCCCTTGGACAACAAGCTGGCTAACATTGATGGGGAAGGGACACTCGTGCACAGAAGTAGGTAAAACTAGGCACCATTCAAGACCAGCCTGGCCAACATACTGAAACCTCGTCTCTACAAAAAATACAAAAAATTAGCTGGGCATGGTGGTGGGCTTCTGTAATCCCAGATACTCGGGAGGCTGAGGCAGGAGAATCGCTTGAACCTGGGAGGCGGAGGTTGTAGTGAGTTGAGATCGCGCCACTGCACTCCAGCCTGGGCAACAAGAGCAAAACTCTGTCTCGGGGGGGGAAAAAAGGATATTTTGAGAGATACAGACAACATTCACATAACTTTTAGTACAGTGTATTGTTATAATTGTTCTATTTTATTATTTGTAACTATTGTTAACTCCAGTCTGCATCTAAGAAACTAACAATAGTAACTAATAATAAAAGAGAACTGCATCTCATTTATAAATAAANGTAGGTCAAACTAGGCTGAATTTTAAATAACTGAATATGACTGAAAATCTATGGGATTTTCCTGAGGTATCATTAAGAGATGAGTCAGGGGGATTTGATAAAACAGAATTGAAGTCATGTAGAAAAAAAGTTCTACTTTTATACCCTAAGGCAGAAAAATCGCTTATTAAACTTGTTATGCATATTTTGACAGCAGAAAGACTTTTAAAAACTTTTGAAGTCCATGGTTGTACCACCTGAGTGTACTCGATCACATCTGGAAAACTTTTAGAGCCATTAAAGAGTTTAAGAACCTTAAAACCAAGGAAGAATTAATGTTACTTAAGACATATGATACTTAAGAAGAAAATAATTTACAATATATGTAAATCACCTGATATTAACATTAATAACAGTATAATAAATACATAGTGTAATAAAATTGTTATATTTTCATTAAATTTTATCATGCTAGAAATACCACTTGTGAATTGTGCTTAATAATTTATAACAAAGACAGTAGGATATCTGAAGGATGTCCCTCCTTCTGTTTGCTGCCTGACAAAAACTTATACTTGTATTTCCAGACCAGTACAAATGCCACCTCTAGGAATGTTATAAATAATATACTTCTATATCACATGGTATTATAATTATTTGTTTAATTTTTTCCATAACTAGATATGTGTTCTTCAAAAATAAGAAGATATCTTATTTTTGTATTCCCTACCTGGTATAATGCCTGACACATAGTAGGCAGTTAATAAGTGACTGAGTTATTTAATGAGTAAGTCATATATAGAGCCATGCGTTGCTTAACAATGGGATATAGTCTGAGAAATTCACTGTTAGGTGATTTCATAACTGTGCAAACATCATAGACACAAACCTCCATGGTCTATCCTACCATACACCTAGGCTATACGGTATAGCGTAATGCTCCCAGGCTATAAACCTGAACAGCATGTTTTTGTATTGGATACGTAGGCAGTTATAACACCATGGCAAGTATTTGTGCATCTAAATATGAAAAAGGTACAATTTTTAAAAGGAATAATAATCTTATGGGACCACTATCATATATGCAATCTGTTACTGACCAAACATTGTTATGTGAGGCATGGCTGTATTTCTCATCATTGGAGTTGAAATTAAGTTTTGAATAACTAGAATATTTTGGGAAAGTCACTGATGTTCATGAGCATGAGGTGCTCAATGTACTTGTTTAGTATGACCTTTTTTCATAAGGTTACAGGAGATTTACTGGCAGAGCTGATAATTGACTTTATTGCTCACCGAATTGCTGACTCTAACATAGATATTAAAATTATGAAAACATCTAAATTCCAGGCTTTTTAAAGATCACTCTGTTTACTTCAGGCTGTGATGCATTTATTACTATGAAGTCAAAGAACAGTTCTAAGAGATCTTAATTTCCCAGTAACATGATAGAGAGCTGGATAGTGGAATATGACCTAAGGCTTGCAATTCTACGCGAGTGTTTAACTTCCTCAAGTAACTCATTAACGGTCTGTCTTACTAAGCAAAGTGCAGGATGATTCTGAAATAACTAAACAGACTAATAAATGTTTTTGCAACAGGAAAATCTTTCACACTTTTATGCTGTTATTAAAATAGATACTCTACTGTGTGTGAGCTGTCTTAATTCACTGAGATACTACCTCAATTTTTCGCTTGGTGTGTTTCTTTTTTAACATCAAATGTGGTGCAGACAGAGTTATAAAGCCCTCATTTCAACTTTGCAAGCCTTTGTGCATTCTTTCTCAAAACAATGGAATTTTCTGCTTAGCACATACTCAAATGCATGCAAGGAAATATTCTTCTAAGAGGTAAATACAGTAATGCAGTGATTAATTTTTTAAAAGATTCTATTTAAAAAGTAAACTTAATATTGTTTTATTTATATTATATGGAATCATATACCTTTTAAATTCTAAACTAAAGTGACGTTGGTATTAATTTGGCTACTATCCTAGTTTTACAAGCCTCGCTACAGGTATTTTCGTATCTGTAGACTTGAGTAAAGTGTCCGATATAAGGCCGGGTGCAGTGGCTCACGCCTGTAATCCCAGTACTTTGGGAAGCTGAAGGGGACGGATTGCCTGAGTTCAGGGGTTCAAGACCAGTCTGGCCAACGTGGTAAAGCCCTGTCTTTACTAAAAATACAAAAAAATTAGCCAGGCATGGTGGCATGTGCCTGTAATTCCAGGCACATGCTTAGGAGGCTGAGGCAGGATAATTGCTTGAACCAGGGAGGTGGAGGTTGCAGTGAGCTGAGATCTCACCACTGCACTCCAGCTTAGGCAACAGAGCAAGACTCTGTCTCAAAAAAAAAAAAAAAGTGTCTGATATAAAGATAAAATTTCCTCAGATGAAGATGAAATATTTTCAGAAGTAGTTCTAAGTGAAAACTCAGTTTAGCCACAATCTAGACATCTATGTCTGTCTTGTTCATCTTTTGTTTCCTAGCACATAAATTAATCTACCAAAAAAGAACCTGAACTAATTGTCTTACAATTAAAGAGTACTTAAACTGAACTGTAATTAAACAATTTTCTTTTTTTCAACAACATAATGGGTTTATATTTAATATACTACTTCTCATCAGGAGGATGTTACTCATTTAATATAAAGGTTTTTTTTAACATTAAATCTCTTTTCCATGCCAATGTCTTTAAATCTTTTCTGCATTTCAGTATTAGATACACTGAATGCATTTTTCTAAATGTTTATTTTCCCCAGAGATAAAAGTTCCCCTTTTTGGCTGACTATTTGATATCTAAATACAATATCAACTCGGCAGATAACAAAACAAAATTCTAATAAAAATATGGAGAAAAGACTGCAACGATTCAGGAGGCAGTGATTACAAATGAACAGTGGTGATTTCCTAGACTTATGGGCAAGAACTTCCTTCTTTCTATTTTATGTGCTTTGAAAATTTAAAACTATGAACTATTATGAAAATTTCAGCCATCTTACTTCTTTGACCGCCTTTCTGCCCAGCAAATACAAATCATAGGCTGAATTTTTCAGTGCATAATTTGTTGTAAAGAAAACTTTCCTTTTTCCATATATATACATATATCCGTTCCCATTTCATGGAAACAATGAGAAATGCAAAACTCCCCTATTTACTGATTCTTGAAAACTTTCAGACACCAAAGCTCAAGTTTAGCCTCAATAGCACAAAGGTTTTCAGGCTGAGGTTTGATTCAGTAGGCCCTTCAAAGTCACATGTGTCCATATCTTTCTAGTGCAAATACCTGCAAGTAAGCACAAATGCCTGTAATGCTGAGAACCACACCTAACAAGAGAGCGATTACATCACTGGCTTCTTCTGCTTCAACAACAGGCAGCATCAAAAGAGTGACATGAGAACTAAGGGCAACTATGTTGAAACTGAGGTCATGCTGTTGAAATCTTGAGGGCTGAAGGTTCCAAAGAAATGATATACATAGAATTCTATCTGACTTGAAATTTTCCTTTTCTGGAGCTCCAGATGCTGAGACTAAGAGGTTCCTCGTGAGGCTGCTTTGCAGGAAGCAGTCATTACAGGAATCAAAGCATTTTCTTTCCTTTTGATGCATAACTATCTTACCTACACACAGATGATAAGAGTACAGAAAAATGTTATTTCTGTTATTTAGTAATGATTCTAATTTAAAACAAATCCTTAGGTTGCACTAAAAGAAACATCTCGATCAAGAAAAGTAATAGTTCCACTGAATTGGGTTCAAATAAAATGTTTATAGAATTGTTATTAATTTTTTTAAATTTTTTTGAGACAGGGTCTCACTCTGTCACCCAGGCTGGAGGGTGGTGGTGTCATCTTGGCTCACTGCAACCTCTGCCTCCTGGGTTAAAGTTATTCTCTTGCCTCAAGCTTCTTGAGTAGCTGGGACCACAGCCATGCACCACCATGCCTGGCTAATTTTTGTGTTTTTAGAAGAGACAAGGTTTCACCATGTTGGTCAAGCTGGTCTCAAACTCCTGGCCTCAAGTGATTCACCCGCCTCAGCCTCCCAAAGTGCTGGGATTACAGGCGTGAGCCACTGTGCCCAGCCTGTTTTTAATTTATAATGCCACTAAAATAAATACAACAGAATAAGACTTTTAATGAGGGTGTGGAGAAATACAACCAGAAAATCTAACCTATATCTGTGCCTCCTGGCCAGTAACCCTTTAGGAATTCTGTATGGAGAGCAGGTCAGGTGGGAAAGATGTCCGGGGCTGGCCCTTGGTGGGAGGCTGCGGCTAAGAGGAAAGGCTCAGGTTTGGGAGACCACAGCGTTGCCTGGCTCTGATCTCTGACTTCTAGAGCCCCAGCTGCTGGCCGATTCTAGGATATCCTACTTGATATGATTAAAAGGCCTAGGAGAGCTCGGGGCCCTCAGTGGCAAAACAACAATGTCCAACCCTTGGTCTCCTCTCTTTCCACTTTTGGTTAAACAGCATCCCAGTTGGTTTTTCCCACCGGTGGTGCTGTTGAGATTTTTAAAATATTGCCTCCATTTATCAAGGAGAGAAATAATAACTAAGAAATATACCCTTAAAAAGTATTTCTTTTCTAAAAATATGGGAGCCAAGATTCCATTCATGGAAGAAAGACAAGGCCCACCTCTTACCCTCAGAGAGGTCCACCTGGTTTGACATTGCAATACTTCTTAATTTTTTTTGCTTATTATTTCATTTCAATTCCATCCTTCTATTCTTCTTAGTCTACATCCATAGACCAAGGGGCAAACAGATACTCAGATAACTTCTAAAAAAAAATTAGTTACTAATATATAATTAACATTTATTGAACATTATGTCAGCCACTGTTTTAGATACTTTTTCTTTCTTTCTTTCTCCTTCCTTCCTTCCTTCCTTCCTTCCTTCCTTCCTTCCTTCCTTCCTTCCTTCCTTCCTTCCTTCCTTCTTTCTTTCTTTCTTTCTTTCTTTTTTCTTTTTTATTTTTTCAAGGTGGAGTTTCACCCTTGTTGCCTAGGCTGGAGAGCAGCGGCACAGTCTCGGCTCACTGCAACCTCTGCCTCCTGGGTTCAAGCGATTCTCCTGCCTCAGCCTCCCAAGTAGCTGGAATTACTTGGCATGCGGCGCCTAGTTAATTTTTTTTTTTTTTTTTTTTTTGTATTTTTAGTAGAGACAGGGTTTCACCATGTTGGCCAGGCTGGTCTTGAACTCTTGACGTTAGGTGATCTGCCTGCCTCAGCCTCCCAAAGTGCTGGAATTACAGGCGTGAGCCACCGCACCTGGCCTAAATATCATTAATTTTCACAACGACTCTATGAAAGAAAACCATGATTCAGTATATAGTTCTCTTTAAGGAGAGAAAAACTGCTTCCTAAAACTGAGCAATATTAGGTAATTGTGTGAATCCATTCCTAAAGGGCATTTCCTCCACAATCGACAATTATTTTCAGTTGTAGTTGTACGAATGATATATAATGCCACAGCTGAAATCCTGCTGTTTTGAGAAAGTTAAGAGTGTGACCAGAGAAACCTGAGCAGGTTAGTGAAGCATTCAAAAATGCTGTTGCTTGTGGAAAGGTTAAAATCACTGTGACACTTTCGCATAGAGAAGAGACTACTTAGGCAGCTATCTTCAGATATTTGAAGGGCATTTTGTACAGAACAGATTGGATCTTATTTTTGTATTGCTGCCAGGCACAAATAAGATACATGAAATGGGACAGGGAGACTTTGTGAGTCAATGAGTCCTCTTTGCATTGCTAAAAGTGCTCAAGATTATCATTATCAGGGTAGAGCTTGTTTTTGTTCTTTTTAAATTTATTCCAAAACTAATATGAAACAGCTTTACCAAAAAATGAGAGGAAAGAAATAAAGCAGGAAGGTAAAGCAGGAAGATAGGCAGAAAGGAAGGAAGATAGAAAAGAGAGAGAGTTTGGGAAAAACATAAGGGATGATCTGTTAAAGATTTTTTCAAGAAGTAAATGGAAAGTAAATTTAAGATGAGTCACTGTTTTCCTAAGAGAATAGGAAAGTTTATCCAATGTATGATCTGGTAAGCATATCAAAAAAATTTTTTTTTTAAATTACATAAAAAAGATCCTAAGATACAAAATAGTCAATGTTGATGGCACATATGATGGATATTGTCATATCTTTTTGGTAGGATTATGTATATTGATACATTTAAACAAACAATAATTTGACAAAATAAAACATTTATAACTTCCACACCATAATTCTACTTCTGTGAATCTATCCTACTGAAAAAAGTCGTAAGAAGCTGTGAGAATAAGCATATTCATCACAGTGTGTTTTTTAAATAGCAGAAAATTGGAAATAATATAAATCCAATTATAGAGGAATAGTACATTAACTGCAGCACGTTCAATGGATAGAATGTTATGTTGCCATCAAAAAGATGTTGTCGGCTGGGTGCAGTGGCTCACACCTGTAATCCTAACACTTTGGGAGGCCGGGGAGGGTGGATTGCCTGAGCTTGGGAGTTCGAGACCAGCCTGGGCAACACGGTGAAAGGCTGTCTTTACTAAAATACAAAAAATTAGCTGGGCGTGGTGACATGCGCCTATAGTTCCAGCTACTCAGGAGGCTGAGGCAGGAGAATCACCTGACCCTGGGAGGCGAAGGTTACAGTGAGCCAAGATTGCCCCTCTGCACTCCAGCCTGGGTGAGAGAGTGAGAGCAAGACTCCGTCTCCCCACCGCTATAAAAAAGGATGTTGTCAAAGAATGTGTATCAGCAGGGGGCTAAGGCAGGAAGATTGCTTGAACCCAGGAGTTGGAAGCTGCAGTGAGCTTTGATCACATCACTGAACTCCAGCCTGAGTATACATAGGCAAAACATTTTTAAAAGGACTTGAAATAATTTATTTGGCTCTCTTCTAAAATTGTGAATAAATTCCATTCATATACCTCAGTAACATTTCCCACATTTTCCTCTTCTTTTCAATTCTCTACAACCCCACATTATTCTGGAGCCTCTTACTTATAAACCACAATCCAATATTTCCTTTTCCCCTTTTCTCAGCTACTTTCTTTCTCTCTATCCCCCTCTATCAGTTATTTTTTTAAAGTTATCCCAGATCAATTTAGTTTTTCTCTCCCTGCCTTCACCCCTTCCCAATTTTGAATTCTACATATCAAAAGTCCATCACTACAGCCTAGCAGAAGATGAGTCTTCTCTGGGGGAAAGGAGGTGGACGCTGGAATGAAACACACAAAGTCAGCATTCTCTCTTGCGGTAGAGGGAAGGTCATCTCCACATTAATAATTTTTTATCCTGTTTAGTTATAAACAAGTTAACAAAATTTAAGATACCAAATATTAAAACTTGGTACTCAAGTCTTATAGTCAAACTGGATTTGGTTCAAATATATATACTCCCACCAGAAATACATTAAAATATCCATAATATACACCTTCATCAGCATTGGGCATTTTATTTCTTAGTCTCCTTTTCAGGCAAAACTAAGAAAATTATGTTAAAATACTGATAAACACACAATTATAATATTAGCATAAGTGGTAGTGCTGACATGTAAAGGACTAGAAAGGTCTCCCAGACAGAAGGGCCAGGATTTCACTGTAAAAATAAAACTTATTTGGAACTATGTCTTAGGACCCTGCCAATTTCTTGCTGAGTTAAGACGTATGATTTACATAAATCCTGGTTACATTGAGGGACAAAAGAGATGAGAAATAGCCAGTTGTTAATGAGGAATATGTCAAGAGGAAGGAAAACAGAAGTGAGGGCTGTAAGAATACTTAAAACGCTTCCTTGTTTTGAATTTTAAAATTTCAATTTCTAAACATAATTGATTTTACTAGAGCCCTGCTGCTGTCTTTGATTAAATGAGAAAAGATTAATTGCTAGACTCTGCACCCCACTAGATGCTTCCTGTAATATCCTGTTTTCTGTTAACTACTTAATCAATAATTTAATTAAAAATCAGAATTACAAGTATGTAGGATAAAGTCCCATGAGGTCCTGGAGGGGCTTTAAAATAGTTTAGCAACAAAAAGAAAGAAAATAAGGGTAGCTAAAGCCCATATGACAAAATTCCAGTAATTTTAAAATCTGGGTGGTGCATGTATAAGGGTTCATTATGCTAGTCTTTCTATAACACTTTTGTGAGTGCTTAACATTTTCCATAATATTTAAATCAGTAATATGATGAAGGCAATTTTAAGCTGTTTTAAAAAATAAAGTTTCTAAAACTAAAGTTTTCTGTCAACAAAATTGTTTTTATATTACATCTTGATTTACTAGATTTATGTAGAATAAATATAGATGAAAAAAATACAGATGAGTTCCTGACATAATAAAAAAAGTCTGACTATCGCCAAGGATGAAACAATATGGCATATGATAAAGATCAGATTCAACGAATTTTAACGTTAGACATTAAGACAGTAACACCAACTTGTACTTCCTTCTTATTACAAGCAAAGAATCCAACGTGCCTTTGAATTGTTTCCAAGATTCTTCACTTGCTCTTTTCCATCTTCTGTCCCACTTTTCTTGGTCTTGTACCTCAGTCTTGGATTTAGGTTTAAACACCCTTTCTCTTCACTCGATTGTTCTCTTGTTGGTTTATTTGAATGGAAAAATGGAAAATACGCTATGTAGGATTCAAGATAAAACGGCTTTTGGATCAAAAATATTCTTAGAAGAACTGGGACCAATACCAGGAATGGTGGTAACTAGAGAGAAGGGAAAAGAACTAACATGTTTTGATTCGTCTATTATGTGCCAAGGCAGTATCATGGATATATACAAACAGCACGGTAAGACATTTTAAAATATTGATTAAAAGAAGCTTATTATTATTTTCCTTTTTTTTTTTTTTGGCAGTGTCTCAATCTATTGCCCAAGCTGGACTGCAGTGGCACAATCATAGCCTACTGCAGCCACGACTTCCTGGGTTTGAGTGATCATCCCACCTCAGCCTCCTGAGTAGCTGAGACCACAGGCGTGCACCACCACACCGACTAAGTTTTTAATTTTTTTGTAGAGACAGGGCCTCACTATGTTGCCCAGGCTGGTTTCAAACTCCCGAGCTCCAGCAATCCTCCCACCTTGGCCTTCCAAAGTGTTGGGATTACAGGCATGAGTCACTGCACCCAGCCTATTATTTATTTCTTGAAGAGTCACTAGAGTGGCCCTATTTTTTATGCAAATGCAAGACAAGCAGGGTTCTTTGCCCTGTAGTGATGATATAGCAAATATCTTCTATGACTCCACTGAATCAGTCACTCACTGTGATTCTGGGAATGTGAGACTGACTACTGGCACATTTGCATAAGGAACCCAGGGTCTTCTGGGAGGGGAAAAAAATCCTAAATATTTTCTCTGGGAATATACTGCTCCCTCTTTCTCTGAGATGTGAAATTAGAGAATACTGCTGAGCTAGAGAAGGTAGGCTTTATTCATCCAAGGGCCAGTGGTAGGGATAGGCAGCATGTCTCCTAAGATTAATATAGAGAAAGGTGTTATCTGAACTGGTAACCCCAACCCTTGGCACTCAAATAATAAAATACAGAAGCAAGTAGAATAATAAATATATTTATACTTTTTTCCACATAAAGAGTTAAATAATAAATATATTTGTACTCTTGTCCACATAAAGAGTTAGTTGAGGCTGGGCATGGTGGCTCGTGCCTGTAATCCTAGTACTTTGGGAGGCTGAGGAGGGTAGACTGCTTGAGCCCAGGAGTTCAAGACCAGCCTGTACAACAAAGCCAGAACCTGTCTCTATAAAAGAAAAAAAAATTTTATCCTTCCCCAGAACAAAACACAATTTTCACCTCACATTGGATTTTCCCCTCCCTTACCTTTCATTTCATGGAAATTTAGCTCTAAATCATTCTCTGTATGCCATACTTCTACATCTTAGGAAAATTACCTATGTGTAAAATAGTGTTGTTCGCACTTAAAATAATAATTTGGAGTTAGTAGAAGTGAATAAAGCAAGAGGCATTCAAATCTCATACTGTCTGTTCCATGGCCAGACTTCTTCATCCTAAATCCTGACTTTGTTTTACCCTTACCATTTTTTTTTTTTTTTGCGACGGAATCTCACTCTGTCACCAGGCTGGAGTGCAGTGAGGTGATCTTAGCCCACTGCAACCTGGGCCTCCCGGGTTCAAGCGATTCTCCTGTTTCAGCTGGGACTACAGGTGCACGCCACCACTCCCAGCTAATTTTTGTATTTTTAGTACAGGTGGGTTTGCACCATGTTGGACACGATAGTCTTGATCTCTTGACCTGGTGATCTGCCCGCCTCAGCCTCCCAAAGTGCTGGGATTACAGGCCTGAGTCACTGTGCCCAGCCAACTTCTTATCTGAATAGTTCTCACCCTTGATTTACCACCTCAAGTTCTATTTTCCTCTTGAAATTTCACCAGCCATCTCACTCCACAGAGATGTTTTTCTGCTTCTAAATTCCTGTTATATTTACCACTCATTTTCATACTCTCCCCTATGGTTATATTTGAAGTATATAAACTAAAATTTGAGTTGGAATTTATTTGAAAGCAGTGACAACATTCTGCATCTTTCTGAACTCTTCCAAGGGATTAATGTGGTGTTCCATATGTAAGCTGAGCATTAGATTGAAATGCTAATAATTTTCTCAGAACGTACGAGTTCTTCTACCTCTCTTTGGCTCTGTTTAGCTTAGTAACAGTCAAGGACAACAGCATGTGAATCTTAGGACTGTTATTGGTTAACCTAGCAACCATGCAGTTCCCAAGGATACAAACTCTGAAGACACACCCTTTTGGTATGGTAATGAATGAAGCTAAAGAGGTAACTAAAATCAAATGTCAATATTAGAACTAGTGTGTAATTAACTGTGGCTTTATGGTCTCTGTAGGAGCCACTATTACCCTCTCTAAATCAAACATTTTCCTTTAGTCACATGAGATAAACATCTTAAACTTTTAAAAAATGAAATAATAAGAACAAGTAGAGGAGTATCAAGAATAATATAACAACTAACCATGTACACATAATTAACCAATATGATCATGCAGCCATTTTTCCTAAGAAATCAAACATTATAGAACTTGAGCCTTCTGCCAGGCATGGTGGCTCATGCCTGTAATCCCAGCATTCTGGGAAACTGAGACAGGCAGATCACTTGAAGTCAGGAGTTCAAGACCAGCCTGGCCAACATGGTGAAACCCCATCTCTATCGAAAATATAAAAATTAGTCAGGCATGGTGGCACACACATGTAATCTCAACTACTCAGGAGGCTAAGGCACAAGAACGGCTTGAACCCAGGAGGAAGAGGCTGCAGGGAGCTGAGATATTGCCACTGCACTCCAGCCTGGGTGACAGAGTGAGACTCTCTCTCTCAAAAAAAAACAAAAAGAATTTGAGCTCTCCTAAATCGTTTTCCTTCCTCTCTCTCCAGCCTAAAGCTGATATGTACAATTTTCCCATTCATGTTTGTGTGTTTTTTTAACCATATATGTATATACTAACACTGTGTAGTACTATTTTGCATATTTACAAATGTTACACAATTGCTATATTAAAAATAGCAATCTCCAAACTGCTTTTTTGTTAATGATTAAAATGTCATTAAAAATTAAATCCGTTTCTTAATTTTTTATTGTCTCCTTTGATCATCTTTCATTATTTTCTATCCTTATTATTTTTCTTTCTATTTTCTTTGGCTTTGCTCTCTTTTTTTTGTAAATATTCTATTAATATGTGTGATTGAAGAAAAATACATCTTTTCTACATTAGTTTACCTTAAGAAATATATGGAAAGCCTGGCCAACATAGTGAGATCCCATCTCTACAACAAATTTAAAAATTAGCTGTGTGTGATGGTGTGTGCCTGCAGTCTTAGCCACTCAGGAGGCTAAGGCAGGAGGACTGCTTGAGCCCAGAAGTAAGAGGCTGCAGTGAACCATGATCATGCCACTGCACTCCAATCTGGGTGACAAAGACTCTCTCCCCGCACCCCAACAACCCCGGCAAAAAAAAAAAAAAAAAAAAAGAAATACATAGGACATAGGTTTACTATTAAGTCTAAAATAAGGCCAGGCATTGAGGCTCACACCTATAGTCCCAACACTTTGGGGGACCGAGGCAGGAGAATTGCTTGAGGCCAGGGATTTGAGACCAGCCTGGGAATCCTGTCTCTATAGTTAAAAAAATGTATGCATGTGTGTGTGTGTGTGTGTGTGAGAGAGAGAGGGAGAAATGATACATTTGCAATTTTGATATCTATGTGATTAAATGGCAGGAGAAATAAACAATTGTAGAAGTTTAAGGAAAAGATTATCTTAAAGTTTATTCTATAACAATATTTAGAGAAAATTTTTTCAGCTACATTGAATATCTTTTAACCTTTTGAGATGGAGTTTCGCTCTTGTTGCCCAGACTGGAGTGCAATGGCGCAACCTTGGCTCATTGCAACTTTCGTCTCCCAGGGTCAAGGGATTCTCCTGCCTCAGCCTCCCAAGTAGCTAGGATTACAGGCACCCACCACCATGCCCGGCTAATTTTTTTGTATTTTCAGTAGAGACAGGGTGTCACCATTTTGGTCAGGCTGGTCTTGAACTCCTGACCTCAGGTGATCCATCCACCTTGGCCTCACAAAGTGCTGAGATTACAAGTGTGAGCAACTGCACCTGTTTACTTTTAAGATAATCTATTTTTCCTTTCACTATGATGGGTCTAAGTGCAGATTATTTTATTTTAAACTTTGGTGTACACTATGATTTTCAAGATTTATGACATTCTTTAATTCTAGAATATCCTATTTATTATCTGTTCAAATAGTAGATCTCATCATACATTTTCTTCTCTTTTTTCCTTTGTTTTAAAGGAAAAAAATGAACATCCAGATAAAGAGGTCCTGAACTTCTACCAGTACTGTAGGTATCTTCAGGTATATGGATGCCTAATAAGCATGCTGAGATGATCTAAGAATGGAGAGCAAATTTCTTTTTTTCTTTTAATTAAATAACTTTTTTTAGGCCAGGTACAATGGCTCATGCCTGTAATCCCCACATTTTGGGAGGCTGAGGTGGGTGAATCACTTGAGGCCAGGAGTTCGAGACCAGCCTGGTCAATATGGTGAAACCCTGACTCTATGAGAAATATAAAAATCAGCCAGGTGTGGTGGTTCACACCTGTAGTCCCAGCTACTCATGAGGCTAAGGTGGGTAGATCAGTTGAGCCCAGAAGAATTTTTTAGAGACAGGTTCTCCCTCTGTCACCCAGGCTGGAGTGCAGTGGTGGGATCATAGCTCACTGCAGCCTCAAACCTCTGGGCTCAAGCAATCCTCCTGCCTCAGCCTCCTGATTAGCTAGGACTACAGATGTATGCTACCACACCCAGCTAATTTTCAATTTTTTGGTAGAGACAGGGTATTGCTATATTGATGAGGGTTCCTGTATATTTCTTTTCTTTTTTTTTTTTTTTTTGAGACGGAGTCTCGCTCTGTCGCCCAGGCTGGAGGGCAATGGCCGGATCTCAGCTCACTGCAATCTCTGCCTCCCGGGTTTATGCCATTCTCCTGCCTCAGCCTCCCGAGTAGCTGGGACTACAGGCGCCCACGACCTCGCCCGGCTAGTTTTTTGTATTTTTTAGTAGAGACGGGGTTTCACCATGTTAGCCAGGATGGTCTCGATCTCCTGACCTCGTGATCCGCCCGTCTCGGCCTCCCAAAGTGCTGGGATTACAGGCTTGAGCCACCGCGCCCGGCCACCCTGTATATTTCTTAAGGTAAACTGTTGTAGAAAAGATACTCCAACAAATAATGACTTAAAATGTAAGCATTTAGTTTTCTCATATGTAATCCTGAGGCTACTGGACCAAGTTTCCTGGCTGGTTCTGCTCTACATGGTCATTAATTGGCCCTGATTTTTTCCATCCAGTCTCTTCACCATTGCCTAAGTCAAGAATTCTTAGTCATTTTTGGCTGGGCATGGTGGCTCACGCCTGTAATGCCAGCATTTTGGGAGACCGAGGCGGGTGGATCACCTGAGGTCAGGAATTCGAGACCAGCCTCAACATGATCTCTACTAAAAATACAAAATTAGCCAGGCGTGGTGGTGCATTCCTATAATCCCAACTACTCAGGAGGCTGAGGCAGGAGAATTGCTTGAACCTGGGAGGCGGAGGTTGCGGTGAGCCGAGATCGCACCATTGCACTTCAGCTTGGGCAACAAGAGCGAAACTCTGCCTCAAAAAAAAAAAAAAAAAAGAATTCTTAGTTATTTTTGTGCTGTGGACTTCGTTGGTCTTCCAGTTAAGTGTCTGGACTCCCAGAATAACTTTTAATGCATAAAATTAAATACATTTGGAATCAAAAGAATGATGAATAATAGCCATTGTGTGATTTGATTACCTTCTATGAATCTCAATCTTTAGTTGTTGTTTAATCTCTGCTTTTTAGGAGAGTTTGATCTTCTGCAGCAGGAAACTCAGACAGAAAATGCTACTGGGTGTGGAGTTCAGTCATAACAAAAACTTAAAAATACACAGCAATGGCTTTTAGATAGGTGGTGGACAGAGAATGGAAGGATGCCAGGAGACTGTTGGAGGAGGCTGGAAAAGCAGTGAGGAGGCTGTTAATAAAGACTGGAGAAATAGCAAAAAGAGCGTTAGAGGAGGCTGGAGAGGCAATGAGGCAATTATTGGAAACTAGAAAAGGGGAACCCAGAGTATGTAGTAGCAGAAAAATTATCAGGCTTGTAATCTGTAGAGACTGATTTAAGCACTGATTTATCCAACAGCTATTTATTGAAAATCTGTGCTGTGCCAGACACTGTGATAGGAGCTAAGAGACAATGTTAGTGTTGCAAGAAAACTTAATTTCACCAGTTAGCAATTTTCAGAATATTTTTGTAAATATTGGTAGCTTCTAGCAATTAAATGTAGGTGGGGTCTACCTCCCTCCACCAATTTCCAATAGCCTTGATGTCAGTGTATTGTAAGTGGTATCTTATAATAAATGTAAGTCATAGACGAAATTCTGACAAATATATTCACTAGAATACCATTTTAATATACACAGAAATTATAGTCCTTCCATGACAAAATACAGCATAATTCTAATAAGAAATACATAGTAAGGGCTGGGGGCGGTGGCTCAAGCCTGTAATCCCATCACTTTGGGAGGCCGAGGTGGGCGGATCATGAGGTCAAGAGATCGAGACCATCCTGGCTAACATGGTGAAACCTTGTCTCTGCTAAAAATACAAAAATTAGCTTTGCATGGTGGTGCGCACCTATAGTCCCAGCTACTTGGGAGCCTTAGGCAGGAGAATTGTTTGAACCTAGGAGGCAGAGGTTGCAGTAAGCTGAGATCACGCCACTGCACTCTAGCCCGGCGGCAGAGCAAGACTTCATCTCAAAAAAAAAAAAAAAAAAGAGAAATAGTAAGATGATGAAGCAGACAAAAGTCATAGTATTAATATTTTTGCAGTAGGTTTGAGAATAAGTTGTTTGTTGTTGATATATTTTACTGTTTTATGTTTTAAGAAGTTTGGTATATTTAGTATCTTACAGATTACTTTTATGATTCCAATATAAAATGTCTCATTTATTCAGGCTTGCAATTTCAAGTTGAAAGGTATAAGGTAATGTTATTAGTTATATAAATGGCATTTTAACCCCTAAAATAAGTTGAGATTCAATATTAATATGTATACATATTTAATTTGCCAGATTTACAAGTCAAATACATTCTTGGGAAATTTTGTCAAATGGACAATTTAAACACTTAACTAAAATTGTAAATGAAACCAAATATAAATCAAAGGCCTCATAAAAGTAACTGCTAAAATTTGTCAGATTTATAAATTAATAATTTGATTCATAACTTAAAAGCTTGAGAAGAAATAGGTTTTGAATTTGTAACATTAATAAATCAAATATGAATTTAATAACTTCAAGTAATATTTTCCTGAGTCATTCTCAAGAACATCAAAACATTGTCCTTGACAAAAATGAATCAAGTTCATCAGTGTTAAGTAACAGTGTTACCGAAAAGAGATCTTGATCCAGATCCCAAGAGAGGGTTCTTGGATCTCACACAAGAGAGAATTCGGGGCGAGTCCACAGAGGAAAGTGACAAGTTTATTAAGAAGTAAAAGAATAGTGAGAATGGTTACTACATAGAGCAGGGCATTCAAGAGCAGATAAAGCAAGAGGAGGAGCACATCCACCTTAGGTAGAGGCTTGTTTAAATATAATATAATAAAGAAAAAAATGGGGAGCACACCAATGGGGAGATGTGCTGTCCTACAAGGGAGTGTGACAAAGGATTGTTATTCCCCATTGGTGTAGCTATGTGGGAAATTAATTTGAAATTTTATTCTGGACAAATACAATGGAACAGTAAGACACAACTCTGTGGTAACAATTATGTGTAAGTGGAATGTAAGAAAGATTAGAAAAATATTTAAAATTAGAAAATTTCATTCCTATCAGCAAATTATGACAGATGTGAAAAATATCTCAGGAATAAAAGTGTCTATTGCTACAAATTATGTGTTTTTACATTATGCGATTGAACAACATAGGCTTAAACTTCCCGAGTCCACTTATATGTGGATTTTCTTCCACTTCTGCCACCTCTGAGACAGCAAGACCAACTCCTCCTCTTCCACCTACTCCTTACTCAATGTGAACACAACCAAGCTGAAGACCTTAATGATGATCGACTTCTACTTAATATTATGCATAGTAAACATATTTTCTCTTTCCTATGATTTTCTTCGTTTTTTCTCTATCTTACTTTATCGTAAGAATACAGTGTATAATACATATAACATGTAAAAAATGTGTTAATTAACTGTTTATGTTATCAGTAAGGCTTCTGGCCAACAGTAGGCTATTAGTAGTTAAGTTTTGGGGGAGTTATACATGGATTTTCAACTGCAAGTGGGGTTAATGCACCAACTCCCATTTTTCAAGGGTCAATGGTATAGCCCTCCCCCACCTTGTTTTTATGACGGAGTCTCACTCAGTCGCCCTGGTTGGAGTGCAGTGGCACGAACTCGGCTCATTGCAACCTCTGCCTCTAGAGTTCAAGCGATTCTCTAGCCTCACAGCCGCAGCCTTCTGAGTAGCTGGGATTACAGGCACCTGCCACCACACCCGGCTAGTTTTTGTGTTTTTTAATAGAGATGGGGTTTTGCCATGTTGGTCAGGCTGGTCTCAAACTCCTGACCTCAGGTGATCCTCTCGCCTCGGCCTCCCAAAGTGCTGAGATTACAGGTGTGAGCCATTGTGCCTGACCTGGTATAGCCCTTTTGCACTTATGCAATTAACATGCCTTTATTATTAAATACAAGATCGTAGCTGAGACTGCAGGCATGTGCCACCACATCCAGCTAATTTTTATACTTTTAGTAGAGATGGAGTCACTATGTTGGCCAGGCTGGTCTGGAACTCCTGACCTCAAGTGATTTCCTACCTCGGCCTCCCAAAGTGCTGAGATTACAGGTGTGACGTGCTCAGCCCTCTGTCTCTTATATAGTGTGACTGGTGCTTTTGTGAAGAATATGTTTTTTTCTAACATGGTGTTTTAGTATATTTTTCATAACATTTTTCTGTAATCTTTTTGAGGGCTGCATTTAATTATTTAATTTAAAGTTGTTGACTTCATCAACTGCACCTTATCTAGACAATGTATAATCCTATAATATGTACTCTTTTGTGTCTGGTCTTTTGTTCAGTAAAATTTTTTTGTGATTCATTCATATTGAGATGTGTATCCATAATTCCTTTTTATTTCTGAATAGTGTTACTTTGAATGACTATGTCACACTACAGTTTGTTTATCCATTTACCTATTAATGGACATGTGGGTTGGATCCAGTTTCTAGCTGCTACGAATAAAACAGCTACATACATAATAAACATTCAAGTTCTTTAGCAGTGGTGAAAACATTCCAAATCTTCAAAGTGATGGGCATTACATAACTACATATATTTATAAAGTCTCATATAACTGTATACCTAAAAAGGATGATTTTTACTGGGTATAAATTTTACTTCAATAAACCTGACTTTAATAATATATGTATATGTATGTGTGTGTGTCTATCTAAAAGAAGCATAGCACTAAGGAAAAAATGGTGGTTACTAAATTAAGAAATTTATGAGGTATAAACGTACTTGAAATTGGTTGCAATACATACATAATTAATCATTGTGTACAAACAAGTTGCTATATTCTACCAATAGAAATATGTAGTTATCAAAAAATTGTAGTTAATGTCTGGGTATGGTGGTTCATGCCTGTAATCCTGGCACTTTGGGAGGCCAAGGCAGAAGGATCACTTCAGCTTAGAAGTTTGAAACCAACGTGAGCAACATAGTGAGACATTGTCTCTATTTCTACTTTTTATTGTAGTTATAAAAGATAAATATCTATATTTATCTGTCCACCGATCTATCTATCCATCTCTCTATCTATCCATTCAGAAAAACTGACTACAAAACTTTTGTTATCGGGAGGCTGAAGCAGGAGAATTGCTTGAATCCGGGAGGTTGGAGGTTGCAGTGAGCTGAGATTGCGCCATTGCACTCCAGCCTGGATGATAGAGTCAGACTCTGTCTCAAAAAAAGAAAAACAAAACAAAACAAAAAAACTTTTGTTATAAAGTTGATATTGGGCCAGCTGCAGTGAGTCATGTCTATAATTCCAGCCAAGGCAGGAGGATCACCTGAGGCCGGGAGTTCAAGAGCACTCTAGCCAGCATGGTGAAATCCCATCTCTACTAAAAATACAAACATGGCCGGGCGCGGTGGCTCAAGCCTGTAATCCCAGCACTTTGGGAGGCCGAGACGGGCGGATCACGAGGTCAGGAGATCGAGACCATCCTGGCTAACACGGTGAAACCCCGTCTCTACTAAAATACAAAACTAGCCGGGCGAGGTGGCGGGCGCCTGTAGTCCCAGCTACTCGGGAGGCTGAGGCAGGAGAATGGCGGAAACCCAGGAGGCGGAGCTTGCAGTGAGCTGAGATCTGGCCACTGCACTCCAGTCCGGGCGACAGAGCGAGACTCCGCCTCAAAAAAAAATACAAACATTAGCCAGGCGTGGTGACACATGCCTGTATTCCTACTTACTTGGGAGGCTGAGCAACGAGATTTGCTTGAACCTGGGAGGCAGAGGTTGCAGCGAGCCGAGATCGCACCAGTGCACTACAGCCTGGGTGACAGAGCAAGATAAAAAAAATTAAAGCTGAGGTTGAATACAGCAATCAAAAACTTTAGCATTACAGTATGTACTTTCTCTTTGTTCTCAAATATCAATACGATTTTTTAAATGAGCCTTTTAATAATTACTTTGTGAACCAATCTAAGTGTTTTGTAATGGTATTGAACTTTTTGCAAACTAGTACTCTATATTTGGGTTTAATTTTGTTCAAAATCAGTTGCAAAATTTAATTAAAACATTGGAGAATCAAAAGACTTCAGCTTTTAAGTTTTAGCAAATTCTGATTATTAAAACTAAGCTTTCAACCAGGAAGACATTAAAATTACCTCTATGAAAGCAAAGAAAAAGTAGAACATTTAACGAGAATGTAAAATTAACAAAAATTGAATTCCATCATAATAGGTTCATTTTTTGAATATATTTTATAATGAAAAGAATGAAATTGGTAAATCCAATAGTTTTGCCACAGCTACATTTGATTAATTATTCTTACAAACCCTAGAGACAAATTAAGAAGGTCTATCTTGAAAAAAATCTTTTTTAAAAAAAGACCAGGCATGGTGGCTCACGCCTGTAATCCCCAGCACTTTGGAAGGCCAAGGCAAGAGAATTGCTTGAGGCCAGAAATCTCATACCAGCCTGGGCAACATAGTGAG
>NW_016809834.1:2754466-2775965 GCF_001698545.2 Rhinopithecus bieti | reverse complement strand
GGGGTTTCACCGTGTTAGCCAGGATGGTCTCGATCTCCTGACCTCGTGATCCGCCCGTCTCGGCCTCCCAAAGTGCTGGGATTACAGGCTTGAGCCACCTCGCCCGGCCCCAAACCTCTTTTCTTTACAAATTTCCCGGTCTCAGGTATTTCTTCACAGCAGCACAAAACAGATTAAGACAAGAGGGAAAAAAATGAAGCTTAATCCTTAACTTTCATTTCACAAAACTTAACTTGAAATGGGTCACAGAATTAAATGTAAATGTTAAAAGTTATAAAAATCTGTGACCTTGGCATAGGTAAAGATTTGTTAGATGGTACATAAAAAGCATGGGCTATAAAAGAAATAAATGAATACATAGGACTTTATCGAAATCAGAACTCTTGCTCTGAAAAATACAATCAAGAAAACGAAAGGTGAGTCATAGAGAAAATATTTGTCATACACGTATATACTGATAAAGAGCTTATATCCAAAACTCTTACAATTCACAAAGGCAAAGAAGCCAGTTCTTAAAACTGAGCAAAAAGCCAGGCATGGTAGCACATGCCTGTAGTCCCAGCTGCTCCGGAGGCTGAGGTTGGGGATCGCTTAAGGCTGGGAGTTTGAGGCTTTAGTGCACTATCCTCACACCTGTGAATAACTATTGCACTCCAGCCTGGGCAGTATAGTAAGATTCCACCTTTAAAAAAAAAAACTGAGCAAAAGATTTGAAAAGACACTTTACAAAAGAAAATATATGAATAGCAAAAAAAGAAAACAAAAAAAGTCCATTATCTTAAGTCATCATAGAAATGTAAATTTAAACCACAATAAGATAACCACTGCCCATCCATTAGAATGGCTAATACTAAAAAGACTGCTAACATCAAATGTTGGAGAGAAAACGTGAATCTACCAGGACTCATGGATTGCTGATGGGAACGCAAATGGTATGGGATTTTGGAAAACAGTTTAACAATTTATTTAAAGTTAAACATATAGTTCAACCCAGCAATTCCACTCCTAGGTATTTATCCAAAGGAAATGAAAACACATATCCACATAATAATTTAAATCTGAGTATTTATAGCAACTTTATTTATAATAGCCTCAAACTGAATCCAACCCAAATGTCTATCAATAGGTGAATGGACAAACAAATTTGTTTCTTTTTATTAAGTAGTATGCCATATATATATATATGTGTGTGTGTGTGTGTGTGTGTGTGTGTGTGTGTGTGTGTGTATATATATTTTTCATTCACAAGCCAAAGGACATTTGGGTTATTTCCAAGTTGGGGCTACTATAAATAAAGGTGCTGTAAATATTCATGCAGACATCTTTGTATGAATATAAGTTTTCATTTATTTTGGGTAATCACATAGGACTGGGATTGCTGGGTTATATGTTAACAGTATATTTAGCTTCATAAGAAACTGCCAAACTGTTTTCCAAAATGGTTGTATTATTTGGATCTCCATTAGCAATGTATGGGAGTTCAAGTTGCTCTGTATTTTAGCCAACATTTTATATTCTCATTACTTCTTTAATTTTAGTCTTTGTAATAGGTATTCTTATGAACTCAATTTTATCCTCCCCAAAATTCATATGCTGAAATCTTAACCCTCAATGTGACTGTATTTAGAGATAGGGCCTTTCAGGACGTAATTTAGGTTAAATGACATCACATGGGTGGGGCTGTAATCCAACAGAACTGGCATCTTTATAAGAGGAAGAAACACCAGGAATACACATGCACAGGGGAAAGGCCACGTGAGACCACAACAAGAAGGCACCACCTGTAAGCCAGGAAAAGAGGCCTCCCCAGAAACCAACACGCTGGTACCTTAATTTTGGACTTCCAGCCTCCAGAAATGTGAGAAAATAAATTTCTGTTGCAGTCCATTCTGTGGTATTCTGTTATGATAGACAAGCAGACTAGTACAGATTGTATAGTGGTATCTCACTGTGGTTTTCATTTGTACTTCTCTAGTGATTAATGATATTGAACATCTTTTCATGTGCTTATTTGCATCTTTAGCTCTTTTTATGAAGTGCGTGTCTGCATAAAATTCATAATTTTGTGCACCAAAACCAATTCTTAGTACATTTTGCTCCACAGATTTCTTAATTCATTAGGATCATTGTCTTTACTATCATTCTGTGACTCACCAACATCTGTGTTTGGATGAGTAATTCTTGCAAAAACTATGTTTCAGGGCTCAAAGCTTTCTTTTTCCCACAACGGACAGTTATACAAAGTTTAATATAGTGATTACCTTTTATACATTTGATAAAAGTAACTTGTTTTAATTTATGAGAGAAAATTTAATAAACTATAAAAATCTCTGTGAAAGCAATAAGACAAATGTATAAAAATGATTTTAGTTAGCTGAGTGTGGTGGCTCACGCCTGTAATCTCAGCTACTCAAAAGACTGAGGCAGGAGAATCGCTTGAACCTGGGCGGCAGAGGTTGCAGTGAGCTGAGATCATGCCACTGCACTCCAGCCTGGGCAACAGAGCAAGAGTCTATCCCCCCGCAACAAAAAAAAAAAAAAAACATTTTATATCTTCTTTATCATAGATGTTGACTTACTGGAACAAGAGCAAAATCTGCATTAGATGAGAGGCTCTAAACTTCTCCATAAGTTGGTGTTCAATAATAGTGTTTTTTAAGGTCATTGGAGACTTCTGTGAGCATCCAACCACCACAAATAACTCCACATTTGTGTTGTCTGCTTTTGTTTATTTATTTATGTATGAGAAAGAGTCTTGCTCTGTCACCCAGGTGGAGTGCACTGGCGTGTTCTCGACTCACTGCAACCTCCGCCTCCTGGGTTCAAGCAATTCTTGTGCCTAAGCCTCTCGAGTAGGTAGGTGGGACTACAGGCGTGTGCCACCATGACCAGCTAATTTTTGTATTTTCAGTAGAGACAGAGTTTCCCCATATTGGCCAGGCTGGTCTTGAATCCCTGGCCTCAAGTGATCTGCCTATCTCGGCCTCCAAAAGTGCTGGGATTACAGGCATGAACCAGTGCACCTGGCCTATTGTCTGTTTCTAGATGGCCTATTTGAATTATGTCTGAACATGATACACATGTAGCCTCATCAAATTTGTTTTCCTTTTGTTCTGTTTTGTTTTTGAGACAGGGTCTCACGTTGCTCAGTCTGGAGTGCAGTGACACCATCACAGCTCACTTCCAACCTTGACTTCCCTGGGCTCAGGTGATCCTACCAACTCAGCCACCCAAGTAGCTAGGAATACAGGCACATAACACCATGGCCAGCTAATTTTTGTAATTTTTTTGTAGAGATGGGGTCTCACTATGTTGCCCAGGCTAAATTTGTTTCCCCAAATGTAGATATTAGAAAACGTGGGATTTGTTTTCATTGATTGTGAAAGTGCAAGTCCTCCTCTATGTTGTTGCTGACTACTGACAATGCTTTAAAACTCCCAGTGTGTAAAGTAAGAATTTCATGGAGATACTTTGCTCCTGCAATTTCTATTCTGTTAAAAGAAAAATCTACTCCATTTAGGGTAATATTGCTTTTACATCAGCCAGATACATAATTCCATCCTGAGCTATTTGATTGCAGCTGACATCAAGGCAGCATAGGCTACTGTTCAGACACGTGAATAACACGTAAATGTTGTATACTACAGTTTTTTATACTATGCTTACACATGTGTAGTTGAACAAGGCAGTTATTTTCTTTCAACATATGGCCTAGGTGGGGCGTGGACTCTTTCTGTTTGCCATACTGCACAGGTCAGTTTAGGTTTATTCCCTTAATTGCTTTGTTTTTAGTTAGTACTGTAGCAAATGCTATCAGACTTTGCATTCCCAGATCACAGTAACCCAGACCTACTTTCTCTAAGGATGAATTAATTTGCAGCATTGCAGCAAAAAATGTTCCACTCTTATTTTTTTAATCTTGTTTCCAGTCATTCTTAGGTATTTCAGAGTTCTGTTCTTATTTACTGCTTTGCCAATCAATTCTCCACCTTGGCTGAATGCAGTGGCTCACGCCTGTGATCCCAGCACTTTGTGAGGCCGAGGCAGGTGGATCACCTGAGGTCAGGAGTTTGATACCAGCCTGGCTAGCATGGTGAAACCTTGTCTCTACTAAAAATATAAAAATTAGCCAGGGATGGTGGTGCATACCTGTAATCCCAGCTACTCGGGAGGCTAAGGCAGGAGAATTGCTTGAACCTGGGAGGTGGAGGTTGCAGTGAGCCAAGATCGTACCACTACACTCCAGCCTGGGCAAGAGCGAAACTCTGTTTAAAAAAACAAAACAAAACAAAAAAACACTCCTCCTTCAGGCCCAGTATCATCAAACATAAGGTTTAAGTAAATGAGATTAAGTTATTTCTGAAGCAGTTTTATACTATAGTATGTGTCAACATCACTTATGAGGTTGTATCTAACATCCAAACTCTTAATATATAACTGATTCTCAAAAAAAAAAAAAAAAAGAACTAAGATTGTGCAGTGACACTATCATAGTTCACTAAAACCTTGAACCCCTGGGCTCAAGTGATCCTCCTGCCTTGGCCTCCCAAATTTCTGAGATTACAGGCATGAGCCACTGCACCCAGGCTAGTTAACTATTTAAAATTCTAGAAAGAACCCAAAAATCTTCACCTGTTACTCTTTTTACTGGCAGTAAGTAATTATTAACAGCAATGTTTAATGTGCTTCCTTCTTCTAGTTATGCCCATTGGGGTCAATGCCAGAGTTGTGGCCAGAATGGGTGGCAGAGGGGGTGAACCAGCCAGGGCAAGAGGTGGCATCCTACCAGCTGCTCCACATATTCCTTTTACCCCACAGGCTGCAGCAGCTGTGCCACCATTCAATACTAATTGGTTTCTTTGGGGGGGTGTTTGTTTGTTTAATTTTTGAGACAGGGTCTTGCTCTGCAGCCCAGGCTGGAGTGCAGTAACATAACCACGGCTCACTGCAGCCTCAACCTCCCTAGCTCAAGTGATCCTCCCAGTTCAGCCTCCCAAGTAGCTGAGACTATAGGTGCACACCACCATTCCTGGCTAATTTTTTAATTGTTTGTAGAGATGAGGTCCCTACCTCATCTCTTTAATTGTAAAGAGATGAGCCTTTACAATAATGTTAGATAATTCACTTTAGAGAGAAAAATGACCTTCCAAAAGATTTGTTTTGATTCTATAAATTGTATGAAGAAACTCTATTACTGAAATTAACTGATATTCTATTTTAAGCATCTGATAACACTGGGAGAAAAAAAAAAAAAACAGCCACCATTTAACTGTTTGCAAAGCCTTTCCTTCTGCTAATGGAGCCAACACCTTAATAGCTATTGCTCCACTTTTCATAAGTGCACAAAAGAAGTTTCAATAAAAACGGGCAAAATTAATTGAAACATTGATTTAATTCAAAGGTGTGCTTCACAAAGTGATATGTAAATAGGCTTTCTACATCTTCATATTTTAAATATTTGTCTCTGGGTACAGTCTTTTAAAATTAAGTATTCACTTTTAAAGCAGAAGCCAGTGTTTCTTTAACTGATTTTCTTTCAGATTTTCAGCAGTCGGTGATACTACCATGGTCCCTATGGTAGATGTAAATAGTGGCAAACGTGCTGTTCAAATAACACGTCCACCATTAATGTTCCTTTTTTTTTTTTTTTTTTTTTTTTTTTGAGACGGAGTTTTGCTCTGCCACCCAGGCTGGAGTGCAGTGGCCGGCTCTCAGCTCACTGCAAGCTCCGCCTCCCGGGTTCACGCCATTCTCCTGCCTCAGCCTCCCGAGTAGCTGGGACTACAGGCGCCCGCCACCTCGCCCAGCTAGTTTTTTGTATTTTTTAGTAGAGACAGGGTTTCACCATGTTAGCCAGGATGGTCTCGATCTCCTGACCGCGTGATCCGCCCGTCTCGGCCTCCCAAAGTGCTGGGATTACAGGCTTGAGCCACCGCGCCCGGCCTAATGTTCTTAAGAAATGGAAACACAGTCATTTTTTCATTAAACATGTATGTTATGGGTTGAATTGTGGCCCACCCCCACAAATGTGTATATTAAAGTCCTAGCACCAGTACTGCAGAATATGGTCTTATTTGGGAATAGGGCATTTTAGGCTTAATTAGTTAAGATGAAGTAATACTGGAGTAGAGTGGCCTCTAATCCAATGTGACGGTGTCCTTATAAAAAGGGAGAAATTTGGACACAGACATGAACACAAGGGAAATACCATGTGAAAATAATGGCAGAGAATTGGGGTGATATTTTTGCAAGCCATGGAATGCCAAAGTTTGCCAGCAATTCACCAGAAGCTAGGGTAGAGGCATGGAACAGATTCTCTTTCATAGCCCTCAGAAGGAACCAATCCCACTGACACCTTGATTTTGGACTTCCAGCCTTCAGAACTGTGAGACAATGAATTCAAGTGCTTTAAGCAACCCACAATTGTGGGTACTTTGTTATCGCAACCTTAACAGACTCATATAATGAGCTTACATTAGTTTTAAGTACATTATTGCTAAAAGGCTTATTATAAAATAAAAATGCATTACCACTCAATAGCATAAGTAAGTCATTTTATATGTGAATTGTGCAATGAATGACAAAATATAGTACTAAAAATTCCCGGCCAGGCGTGGTGGCTCATAGTGGCGTGTAGTCTCAGCTACTTGGGAGGCTGCAGTGGGTGGATCACCTCAGGTCAGGAGTTCAAGACCTGCCTGACCAAGATGGAGAAGCCCCGTCTCTACTAAAAATACAAAATTAGCCCGGCGTGGTCACGCATGCCTATAGTCTCAGCTACTCAGGAGACTGAGGCAGGAGAATCGCTTGAACTCAGGAGACGGAGGATGCAGTGAGCCTAGATCGCAGCATTGCACTTCAGCCTGGGCAACAAAAGCAAAACTTCGTTCCAAAAAAAAAAAAATTCCCACACTTCTCAATACACTTTTATAGTGGGACTGTGCCGCCTTTATTCCCTGCATGTATCTCCTGTACTTCTAACCAATGTACTTCTAACCAACAATTTATTATATTTCTCACTCATCTCCAGGGACTGGCAGACTGGTGGATATTTGCATCTTGCAAGCTAAAACACATGCCAGGCACAGGTCATGGCACAACTGGCTGATCAACTAAGTGGCTGGAAGGAACAGCTGTGTTAATTAATAACTTCACTCACTGCCACCTGAGACCAAATTCAGCTGACCCTCACCGCTCATGTCCAAGTGAACTTTTTTATATTCACAGATTCCCTGAATGGGTATCTTCAAAATGGAGCATAAGTTATTCTATGTCTGGAAAGGGCTGGGGAAAGAGTGATAACCTGATCATATTTAAGATTTAACATGTGTGTAGCTGAAGTCTCTGTCTGATGCACTTACATCTCACATACTACTAGAAGAGACTGTGACAGAAGCTGGAAATAGAAAAGTGAAGGCTTACCAAAATCATCTCAGATTATTAAAATGCATCTATTGCATTATAATATTTTATTTAAAATGATAATCATATTTTATTTAAAATGAAAAATCCAGGAAGACTCTAAAGTGAGCGGGCAGTAGGATATGTGGTCACTTTTTTTTTTTTTTTAGACACAGTCTCACTGTGTCACCCAGGCTGGAGTGCAGTGGTACAATCATGGCTCACTGCAGTCTTGATCTCCCCCAGGCTCAGGTGATCCTCCCACCTGAGCCTCCCAAGTAGCTGAGACTACAAGTGCGTGTCACCATGGCCAGCTAATTTTTGTATTTTTTGTAGATACGTTGTTTTGTCAGGTTGCCCAGGCTGGCCTCGAACTCCTGGGCTCAAGTCATTTGCCCACCTCAGCCTCCCAAAGTGCTGGGATTACAGAGGTGAGCCACCGCATTCCACCTGTGGTCACCTATATCATAAGGCTTTCTGGTAGATTGTTTCCATAATCGTTCCAAGTGAATTATGCCACCTTGTATACATACCGGTGGCATACATAGTACATTTGACCCACAGAACAATTTTTTAAACAAAATTTATTGGTAATGCAAAATAAACCATCATTCTCTTTAGGCTCTATAAAGGCATGAGTCCCCTGTTACTGACTTTACCTAAAATACAGGAAACTTTTCTCATTTATAGGCTCAAATTGGTTGTTTTCTTTTTATTTTTCTCTCAGCAACATTTTCCTCAATTACATCTTTGATTTTTGTTTCTGTTCCCGTTGTTCTCATTTGCTTCTCAGGCAATCCTATACTTATTAAATTGGATTTTTTTTTTTTTTTTTTTTTACTCTTCTCCATCTTTATCATCTCCTTTCTCATTATTTTGATCTGTTTTTGTGGCCTTTTCTTTTTTTAGAAAATTCTCAGATCTGCCCTCTCCATTGCAAATCCCATTTTCTCTGTACTTATTCTGTTCTTTACTACTTTCAAAGCAAACTTACAAATAACAAATATAAAAGATACTTAGGTCCCACCCCCAGAGATACCAATTGAATACTCTGGAGTGTGGCCCAAGCAAGTTTTTTTTTTTTTTAATTGTGGTAAAATCTACATGGCATACAATTTGTCTTTTTAGCCTCTTTTACGTGTGCAATTCAGTGTCATTAAATACATTTACATTGTTGGCAACCATAACCAGCATCTATTTCGAGAAATTTTTCATCTTGCAGATAATTTTTAACAACTCCCTCTTTAACATGAAAACACGATTCTCAGAAATAATCATAAAATAAAATCAATCATAATAATGACCATAAAAGAAACATAGTAAAAATGTTCTTCTATTCAACTTTTATACAATACTGCCAATAAAAAGTAAAGAGCAAATATATACTAAAAAGCACAATGATTTATTTAATGGCTTTTCTGTCTGCCTAACCATTTGAACTTTGACCCTTTGGCTCAAGCAATCCTCCTACCTCAGCCTCCCAAAGTGCTGGGATTACAGGCATGAGTCACTGTGCCCAGCCTGATTTCCAATTTAGAATCTATTGTATAAATTCAGGAATAGGTAGTGCTATGGAGATTGGAGACAGGATCCAAGGGAGCTCAATTTATTCATAAATGTTGCAAATGTAATATTGCAACCAACACGGGTAGCTGAATCTATGTATGTTGGAGGCAACTATATAATTGGAAGTTCTCTGAATTAGCTACCATGTAGAATAAAATGTTTATTTAAAAAGTAATAAAAATGTGGCTGGGTGAGTGATGAAAACAACTCTCAGTGGAGAGGGGATCTGGAAAGGGGATGGGAAGGGCAGGTTGCTCTCTCCTGAGGTTAAGTCACCTCTCAACCTCACACCTAGTGGCTCATGCCTGTAATATTAGCACTTTGGGAGGCAGAGGCAGGTGGATCACTTAAGGTCTGGAGTTCAAAACCAGCCTGTCCAACATGGTAAAACCCCGTCTCTACTAAAAATACAAAAAATTAGTGGGGCATGGTGGTGAGCATCTGTAATCCCAGCTATTTGGGAGGCTGAGGCAGGAGGATCCCTTGAACCTGGGAGGCAGAGATTGCAGTGAGCCGAGATCATGCCACTGCACTCCAGTCTGGGCAACAGAGCGAGACTCCGTCTCATAAAAAATAATAAAATAAAATAAAATAAAATAAAATGTAATAGTATCTGTAACAATTATTAAAACTAAACCAACAAAATAATTTTTCAGGAAGGAGTATGCTATCGTTGCCATTATCTAGAATTAATAGCTCACTGTGCTAATAAAAATAAAAGTAATTTTTAGTAGGTTTTAGTACTGTTTCAAGATTCTCAATGGACAATACATCTGCTTAGTGCCTGGTCTTAGGATAGGCTGCTCTCACGGTCCCACCCTTGGCATACTACTGGTTCATACCTTGTTAGTCCCTCCCACTGATCCAATGATAGAGGTTGGAAGAAGAGAAATTCTAGGCAGGCAGGGGCGGGTCTCTGGCAAAACCCCACCTTCCAGCTGAAAAGCCTGAAACCCAGCGCCCAAAGTGAGAACTTCCATCCCTGTGTGCCTACTCTTTCCCTTCCTATTGGTTCTTTCTGAATAATGTCTTTCTACCAATTGAATGTTGCCTTTTCCAAAACTGTCTACGGCCTTCCCCACCTCATCCTGTGTCTACAAAGATTCCAGACTCAGCTGGCAGAGGAGAGAAGTGGCTTGATGTTGGGAAGAAGCAAGCTGACTTCAGAGAAAGCAGCTGGATGTCAGAAAGAGGCAATTTGACTTCAGAAGAGAGAAGCAGAGAGGTGACTTAACCTTAAGGGAGAGCAACCTGCCCTTCCCATCCCCTTTCCAGCTCCCCTCTCCACTGAGAGTTGCTTTCATCACTCAATAAAATTCTACACATTCACCATGCTTCGGGTCATCTGTATGACCTCATTCCTTTTGGGCACCAGAAAAGAATTCGGGATACACTAAGCATGGGTACCCCAAAAAAGCTGTCATACTGGCCCTTTGCCCTCACTGGTAGAGTGCAGCTGCCCCATGTGACACTGCTGTTTGTGGACAGTGGAACTAAGGGAGAATTGTAACATACCCTCTAGGGCCTTGGAGTCACAGGCACCCCAACCTGGATGCTGCCATGGGGCCTGCGTGGAGTTTGCTCCTGCTGGTACTAAAGCAGCTGGTTCCTACACTTGCTCACCCAAGCACTCCCTCCCCTGAGGATTGCAGCATACCAGACCTGAGTGAGTGGAGCTTGTTCCTGCCGGCACCTAAGTTCTCCCACCTGTAAGGGGTTGAGTGGGGTGGACTGAGTTAATGGGGCACTTCTGTTGCAAGTCCTGCAAAGGGGTCAAGAAAATATTCTGCAGCACCACATTGACTCTATACTTGGCCCTGTGATTTGCTTTGCCCTCTCTTATAGCCTTGAGGTTGCCATATGAAAAAGCCTGAGCTAGTAGCCTTCATGCTGGAGTCATTTGACCCAACCAACAGCAGCACTAACCGCCAGGCATGTAAGTGCATTTTTCAGACAATCTAGCCCCAGTCAAGCTATCTCACAATTTCAGTCACATGAGTAATTTCCAGCAAAACCGATAGAAGAATATCTCACTCAAGTCCAGCTCAAATTGCACTGGCCCATAATATTTTAGCAAATAAAAGGGATGGTGTTTCAAGGCACTAAGTTTTGGGGTTGATTTTTTGTGCAGCAATAGGTAATTAATATACCATTGTAATAATTTTGGTTTTTATTTTGAGTGACATGGGAAGACATTCGAATATTTTGAGCTAGAGTGACATGATCTGACCTTTCAAGAAGATTACTCTGGTTGCTATGTTGGGAAAAAAAACAAAAAACAAAAAACACAACAACATAGGTAACTAAAGAAAGGAGGGAGACCATCTGGCAAGGTGATACAGTGAGCTAGATGAGACATGATGGTGGCAGTTGGGTAGTAGCAGTGCAGATGGTGAGAAATGGTCAGAATCTGGGTTCTAAATTAAGAGAAAGTTTGTTGATAGATTGAATGTGAGGTGAAAGAAAGAGAATCAGAAGGTTCATGGATTTTTTGCCAGATGATAACATGAGAAAGAGTGCAAAACTCTTTTTGTAAGCTGGGGGAAGATAACATCAGGGATTCTGTTCAGGAATGTTAAGTTAGAAATACCTGTAGACATCTAGTCTGCAGGACAATGATTCAGGATTTATATATGAGCTATAAACTTAAGAGTTGTGAGCATATTAATAAGATTAAAAGCCACAAGGCTAGATGGAATTTTCTAGGGATTTAGAGCAAATTGAGAAGAGAAGATCCAATAACTAAATTCTGAGACAGACACTTGAATGTTTAGATAATCTGTTCTCAAAGTATGATCTGTGGTCCCATGGGGTTCCCTAACACTCTTACATGGAGCCCTGGAGATCAAAACTACATTTTCATAATCATACAAAGACATTATCTGCTTTTTTTTTTTTTTACTGTATTGACAATTGCATTGAAATACGAAAACAATGGTGGGTAAATTGCTGTCACTTTAGCATAAATTGAAGACAGTGGTACTAAACTCAATTAGAAGTCATTGTATGCTTCACCACTGTTGCTCTTGTAGTTTAAAATGAAATGCCAACTATTGCTTTTGTAATTTAAAATGAAAATGTAAGAATGCCCTTGAGGAGAGGGTAACCATTCCTGATGACCGCTTATTACACATCTATTTATTAACAACATTCTGTATAAAAACATAGAAACATTAACATTCTGTATAAAAACATGGAAACTTCTCATAAACTACTTCTGGTCCAAAGTGAAATTGGCTCAAGGAAAGACACTTGTGCCATTGTTTGAATTGCAGGCTGAATGACTTTCTTTAGGGAACACATTTTTTATCTGAAAATCAACTAACACAAAAATTAGGTTTATTCAAACTTGGGTTTTTGGCAGACATTTTCTTGAAAATAAACCAAGTGACATTGTCACTTTAAACAAAACAACTGACTGTCTTTGTTGCCAGTGATAACATTTGAACTTTCAAGCAAAAATTTTGGAAAATTTGCCTCTGTAAGTTTGACAGCTTCCCAATATTGTCAGGTGAGGTCAGTAGTGATATTAGGAAATGTGATTTTTTGATATTATATAACGAGATGTGTCAACATTTGAATAATCTGCATAATTCAGGGAACTAATATTTTCCCATTGACTAATGCATAATGTTAAAAAATCATGAATGGGTAAAAAAGCCATTTAAAGTGCAGGATTGACAATAGATTTTCACATAACTGAGTACAAAAAGTTTACTGATAGAGTTTTAGACTGCACTTTACAATTAACCTTCAAGAAACTAACACTTGGAGTTCAGGTACAAAATCAAAGGAAAACATCCAAAATTATTTCAAAAGGCTATTAAAATACTCTTCCTTTTCCAAATAATCTAATTCCTTTTCCAAATATCTAAGTTAGGTCAGATTTTCTTCATATGCTTCAACCTAAACAATGCATTAGAATAGACTGAATTAGGAGAAGAAATGACACTCCAGCTGTCTTCTTTTAAACTAGACTAGGAGTGGGCAAACCTTTTCCACGAAAGTCCAAATACTTGATATTTTAGGATTTACCTGGCATATAGTTTCTCTTTGTCACAAATATGCAACTTTTTTATTGTAGTGAGAAAGCTGCCACAAATACTATGTAAGTTAATGAACATGGCTGTATTCCAATAAATATTTATAAAAATAAGCAGTGTTCTGAATTTGTCCAATAGGCTGTAGTTTGCAGAACCTAGCCCCACACTAGGCAGTAAAGATATTTTTAAAACTATAAAACAATACCAGTTTTCTTACTAATTTGTTTTGAAAACAGTTTTTTTCTATAAAAATTGTATGTAGGTTTTGAAGATGTAGCTATTTTTTCATAAAAAATGTATTTTTGTTAATATGTAGTAGGTTTCTAATGATCATGTTTAAACAAATTAATCAATAATTCTTTTTAAGTCTCAACTTTAATTTCTGATACAGTAATAATTGATAGATAAAAGCCACATAACCGAAAGCTCTTTGAGAGCTTTAATAATTTTTAAGAATGGAAATGGGGTCTTGGTATCAAAAAGTTTGAAAACTACTGGTTTGTAGGCAGGAGACATGAGAAGAAACCAGTAAATGAGACAGTGGAGGAGTGTCCTATTGAGGAAGCAGGAAAACTGGAAATGGGATTTCCTGGAAACCAAGTGAACAACTTGTTTCAAGGAGGAGAGTGTGAGACTAACTGTGTCAACTGATAATAGCATCATCAGAATGCTAATGGTGAGGAGGACCAGGTCCAGTGGCTCACGCCTGTAATTCCAGCACTTTGGGAGGCCAGGGAGTAAGGATCGCTTGAGCCCGGGAGTTTGAGACCAGCCTGAGAAACATAGCAAGACCTTATCTCTGTAAAAAATAAAAAAACTAGCTTGGTGCTGTGGCACACTCCTGTGGTCCTAGCTACTTGGGAGGCTGAGATGGGAGGATCGCTTGAGCCCAGGAGGTCAAGGCTGCAGTGAGCCATAATTGTAGTATCACTACAGATACTGGTCTCAAAAAAAATGCTAATGATAAGGGACCAATAGACAGGGAAATGTTGAGCTTGTTGAGCTTCAAGAGACAGTAGGGCTAATAGGACTGTAGGACACTGGAGAAGAGGAAGGCATCCAGGGCACTTGCCTTAGTCCATTTGGGTTGGGGAGGCCTTTGCTGAGGGTGAGAAGACCTCATCTACTGGCAAAGAGGACTAATCAGAATTTAGGGACTCAAGATCCCCACGTTCATCAGGGTCTTCCCACATGTCCCCATTCCAACTTATAGGATCTCATTATTTCCCAGTCAGTGCCTATACTTTGACAGTAGATACCTTACACTGTAGGAAATAAGGCTGTCCTTTATGGCACACCTAGAAGCTCTTAGGTCATTTACGCTGTGCTTGACCCGGGAATTTAAATTCCTGAGCTCATCATTTTCTTTCATTACTTTATCCAGTGGCATTAGTAGCAACCAATCAACATCATTATATTTTTCAGTTTTACAACAATATTTGAAACTATCACATACAGAGTTACTCACCTCCTCGCCTCTTGTAAGGGGTTGATTAGGAATATCCAATGCAGATATTTTGCATATTTCTATAAACAGTTCACAACATGGACTATTAGTGCTTTCTTTACTGTGGAAATGAGATCCTTAGCATTCTTAGATCTAAACAGATTAAAGAGCCAGTTCCAGAAATCCCAAAACCAATTCAGAAAACTCATTTTTAAAATTCTATTTCTTTAGAATCACTCTTGTTAATAAAATCTGTATTAGTTAAGGTTCTCTAGAGAATTACAACTAATAGGATACACAGAAAGATAGACATATGAGAGGATTTATTAAGGGAATTGGCTCATGTGATTACAGAGGACAAGAAGTAGAATGATATGCTGTTTTGCAAGTTGGAGAACCAAGAAAGCTAATAGTATAATTCAGTCTGAATCTAAAAGCCTGAGAATCAGGGGAGCCAATGCTGTAACTCTCAGTTCAAAAGCCTAAAAGCTGGGGACAATAGGGTATGTGTATAGGGGTTGCTGGTGTGAGTCCTGAGAGCCTGGAACTCTGATATTCCAAGGCAGGGGATGATGGTTGTTCCGGCTACACAAGAGAGTGAGAATTTGCCTTTTCTTTGTCTTTTTGTTCTATCTGGACCCTCAAGGGATTGGATGGTGCCTGCTTACATTGGCAAGGGTGGATAATCTTTACTGAGTCTACTGAGCCAAATGCTAATCTCTTCTCACCTTCACAGACACACCCAGAAATGTTTTATCAGCTATTTGGGTATCACTTAACCAGTCAAGTTGACTCATGGCACTGGTTGAAGAAATTGCTTTAAATGAGTGAAAAGTTCCCACTTCTGAAACAAGAGGTAGTAAATAAAGGATGAAGGCAGTTGTGGGCAAATTTGTAGGTGCAGTAGCAGGAAACTGAGGGAGTGTCAATCTGATGGTTTCTATTTTCATTTTGAAGTAAGAGTGAAGCATCTTTTGAAATGAGGGGGTGAAGTGTTTCGGAGGCTTAGAAGAGTAGGAAACATGAAAGGCTGAAGAAATGAGGAGAGAGAGCTAACGAGGAAAATTAGAGGGTTTCCAGGTAATGTTGACTTGCCAGGTGGGGTTAGAAATTATTAATGTATTGTGGCACCAATCTATATGATTGATGGATTTCCTCTAGCAAATATTTAAGAGCCCAGGTACTAGTACAGAGAAAGTAGACAATAAACCTGCTAGACCAGAAGTAGGCAAACTTTTCCTGTAAAGAGCCAGATAGTACATATTTTAGGATTTGTAGGCCATACAGTTTCAATCACAGCTATTCAACTCTGCCTTTGTAGTATAAAATCAGCTATAGATAATATATAAACAAATGAGCATGGCTGTGTTCCAGTAACACTTATATTCACTGAAATCTGAATTTTGTGGCATGACATTTCATGTCACAAAACATTACTCTTCCATTGATTTTTTTCAACTGTTTAAAAACATAAAAACAATTCTTAGCTTGTGGGCCATACAAAAATAGGCAGCAGGTCGATTGGTCTGTGGGGTCTGTAGTTTTTAAACCTTTGCCCTAAACTTTGTGGCAAATTAGAGAAAGGTACCTGCTTAGGACAGATCTACCCCAGGACTCTGAACAAAGCTTTAGTTTTTTTTCCATTTGTCCCCTTTGCTGGGTGCTTTTGTGCAGTGCACAAACTGCTCCTATGCTTTCAGATTTGGGTATCTATCAGACCCCCAAATGATGTTGTTTCAGATACAGCATGGAAAGTGAGGATATTGGCACAAAAATGGTTGAAAAGACGGGTCACTTTAGTGTTATCTGAATAGGGGTGGGAGGTAAGGCGGAAAGGTGCTGATAGACATCCAGTCAAGGGGATCAAGGGCCATTAAGTATTTTTTGTTTTTTTTTCTTTTTTGAGATGGAGTCTTGCTCTTGGCTCTGGTTGCCCAGGCTGGCGTGCAATGGTGAGACGACTCACTGCAACCTCCGCCTGCTGGGTTCAAGCAATTATCCTGCCTCAGCCTCCACAGTAGCTGGGATTATAGGCGCCTGCCACCACACCCAGCTAATTTTTGTATTTTTAGTAGAAATGGGGTTTCACCATGTTGGCCAGGCTAGTCTCAAACTGCTGACCTCAGGTGATCCGCCCACTTCGGCCTCCCAAAGTTCTGGGATTACAGGCCACTGCGCCCAGCCCTATTAAGCATTTATGAGCTTAAGGAACCAATATAATAGGAATAATTAAGGGAAGAGTTGGAACATTAAAGTCCTAGAGAGGTATGTTTGAATGTATGATCTAAGAGTGAAAGAGTTTAGGCAATTTTACGATGTAGTGTGTGGCACATCCAAAGGGTCAAAGTCTTTGATGAGAAAGAGAAAATGGCCACATTGTCAGTAAGTGACAGCACTGACAGAGATTAGAGGTTGACACAGCCGATGTTATGAACATAAAGAAACAATGACAGTAAAAATGTAATGATCTGGAAATGGTTCAGGGACAAAGGGAAGATCAGTCACTTTAACTCATGCCTGACACTCTCTTGTCCTCTCCTTTCCAAAACTTAGCTCCCAACTTTTGCTTCTATACCCCAAGGACTCAGGTCCTTTAAGATCCTTTTCTTTCCTCCCAAAGAACTGATCAGGAACTGGGAAGAAAACATTAGTGAAGAAATTTAGAGGTTAACATATAAGAAATAGAAAAGCTGGGGATGTTTATAGGTTACAGGTTTTGCTTCATTGTAGTTATATATTTCAACTTCTGACTAGAATCTCCAGCTGAATGAATCAGAGGCTTCTTAAGCTCAATATGCACAAAATAGAACTGAATTTCCTCCTTGACACATTCTGCCCATGCTGCCAGGTAAACTTCTTCCTGCTTTTGTGTAACTCTCTCAGTAAAAGATATTACCAGCCCCTTCCCTTACCCAACTCCTTCCATAGGTTTCCTTAGTCTGTCCAACTATTTTCGTATCCAGTGCTACCCCTCTGCTTTAGGCTCTCATCATCTCTGACTTGGATTATTAGAAATTCCTTTCAATGAACTCCCTAATAATCCTGCTTTATTTAAATTTTCGTAAGTTGTTCATCATTGATTTTTGTGTTAATTTGATTTTGTAAAATATTGCATTAAAATTTCATTTATCTTGATACCCAAATATTTTGGTGCCTCCTTAAGGTGTGCACAAAAATCAAGTGCTGTCCTCACTTCACTCTTGTCCTAGCCCTTCTCCTACCTCCAGTCTTGTCTCCCTCAATCTGTTTTCCATTTAGCCAGGCAGCCAGTCAACCAAAATACGTAAGTAATCATGCCACATTCGTGCTTAAAATTCATCAAAGTATTCCCCTCAGGTTAATTCAACGAGACCTTACCAAGATCAATCTTGTTCTGGTCCCTGCTTTCTATTTCAGTCTCTATTTTGGATTTCCTCTTTTTCCTCTATTTGTCATTGCCATGGCTAACACTATGTACAGACACAGAATGAACACATAATGTTCTTAGAGCTTTACATGTATTATTTTATTCTATATGATGAAGTGATATAGATTCTATTATATTATTTCTATATTATTTTATAGCCAAAGACAATGCTATAAAGGGTTACCTGAGGTTGGGAATTTATTTTAGAAAGAAATTTATTTGGCTTACAATTCTGCAGGTTGTGCAAGCAGATATCAACATCTGCACAGCTTCTAGTGAGACCTCAGGAAGCTCACAATCGTGGTGGAAGGCAGAGAGGGAGCTGGCATACCATATGGCAAGAGAGGGAGCGAGAGAGAGAGAGAGAGATGAGTGTCACGCCATGCTCTTTTAAACAACCAGCTCTCATGTGAACTCATAGAGAACTCAGTCACTACCATGAGGACAGCACCAAGACATTCATGAGGGATCTGATCTGCTCCCGTAAACCCAAATGCCTCCCCCTAGGTCCATCTCCAACATTAGGGATCACACTTCAGCATGAGATTTGGAGTGGACACACATCCAAACCACGTCAATCACTAAGCTATAAAGTTTCACAGTTCCCTTCCCCTAGGTCTTTTAATGCTTTTCTACAATTCCCCTCCTTGGAAAACTCTCCATCCTCCTGCTGTGGTTACTTCCTGCAGTAGGTGGATTAGTGGCTCCCCTAAGGCATTCACATCCCAATCCCTGGAACCTGTTACCTAATGTGGTAAAATGATTTCGCAGTTGTGATTAGGTTCAGAATTTGAGATAGGAAAGTTATCCTTGTATTATCTGAATGGACCCATTGTAATTACAAAGGCCCTTACAAGAGTGAGGCAGGGAGATCAGAGTGAGAGAGAAGATATGATGATGGAAGCAGAGAGATCAGAGTGATGCCATTGCTGGCAGGGGGCCATGAGGAATGTAGGCAGCCTCCGGAAGTCAGAAAAGGCAAAGAACAGACTATTGCTTACAGCCTCCACAGAGAATGCAGCCCTGCTGATACCTTGATCTTGGACTTTCGATGTCCAGAACTGCAAGTTAATACATCTGTGTTATTTTAAGTCATTAAATTTCTGGTAATTTGTTACAGCAGCAATGGGAAACTAATACACTTCCTCTGGAATGCCTTTCCTGGTCCCCTCAAATTATGTTAGATGCTCTTCCCAAATGTTCCCACAATTTCCTGTTCTTGCCTCTTACCCAGCACTCACTGTGTTGCATTGCATTTCCTGGTTATGAGACCATCTCTACCTCTAGGTGGTAAGTTTCTTTGACTGGGATCATGTTCTTTTGTATCCTCAGAACTTTACTTAAAGATACGCAGTTGGAGCTCAACAGACATTTGTTGACTGAATAAATGAATGTGATTTCTCAATCAAAGAGGGTTTGGATTACGTGTTTATACTACAATTATGTTTAAAATGATGACTATTAAGCTTAAAATGCAATCAAATTTGCCTTCCTGTTAAGAAAAAATAAAAACATAAAGGACACAGAGTGGGCTTTTTTCTGAGAATCCCATGAACACTGCAGGGGGAAGCAGTTACCTTGACAGTGATGAGAAACCTGCTTTCTTCAGAGAAACAAATGAAGCAATAAAACAAGAGAGGGTAAAGTAATTAAGAAATTCTGGGCCGGGCACGGTGGCTCATGCCTGTAATCCCAGCACTTTAGGAGGCCGAGGAAGATTACCTGAGGTGAGGAGTTCAAGACCAGCCTGGCCAAACTGGTGACACCTGTCTCTAAAAATACAAAAATTAGCTGGCTGTGGTGGTGTATGCCTGTAATCCCAGCACTTTAGGAGGCCGAGGCGGATTACCTGAGGTCAGGAGTTCAAGACCAACCTGGCCAACATGGTGACACCCTGTCTCTAAAAATACAAAAATTAGCTGGGTGTGGTGGTGCAGGCCTGTAATCACAGTTATTCGGGTGAGGCTGAGGTAGGAGAATTGCTTGAACCTGGGAGGCAGAGGTTGCAGTGAGCCGAGATCACACCATTGTACTCTAGCCTGGGTAACAGAGAGAGAGACTCTGTTTCAAAAAAAAAAAAGAAGAAAAGAAAACCTGAAGTTTAACATAGGCTTATACGTTTTTTACATAGTAAGACACATACTTAGAAATGACATATGTGCTAGCTACAAGAAGTTTTTATTCATGACAGTGGTGAATTGAGTGGGGCTGTGCTTGGCTTGCTACTGTTGAATATGACTCAAACACAAGTCAGGAACACATGACATTTTATTCCTATTTTCCTTTTGTTGTGAGTCTTTGTAATGCTCTATGTCTTACTCCATTCAGCTGATATAACAAAATATCATAAACTGGGTAACTTATAAATGATATTTATTTATTATGGTTCTGGAGGCTGGGAAGCCTCAAGGCACTGGCAGATTTGATGTCTAGTGAGGGCCTGCTTCCTGGTCCACAGAATGACACCTTCTCACTGTGCACATGAGGTGGAAGGGCAAGATAGTTGTTGGGAGCCTCTTTTATAGGGGTACTAATCCCATTCATGAGGGTTCCACATCACTACAATGGCCCCATCTCTTAATATTATCACATCAGAGATTCAGTTTCAACATATGATTTTTGGGGGGGACACATTCAGATCACAGCACCTAATTTAACAGTGTAATTTCAGTATGTTGATTCTCAAAGGGGAGAAGTCATTACACAATCACCTGTTTCTCTCCCATCCTATAACCCACCAACTGTTTTAATAATCTGGCATGGTGTGACTGGGTCATCTGCTTAGGGTATTACAAGGCTTAAGTCAGGTGTTAGATTGAGTTTTTATCTGGTGACTCTGGAGAAAAAAATCTGCTTCCAAGTTCAGTGGTACACTTACCACAATTCAGTCCCTTGTGGTTGTGGAACTGAGGTCCCATTTCCTTACTGGCTATCAGCTAGGAATTCCTCTCAGCAACTACAGGCTGCTTTTAGGTACTTTTCCTGTGGCCACAATTGTCACTTTACAACACAGATGCTATGCCTAAAAACTTAACAATAAATATTATCAAATATCCAGGCAAGATTAAAATTTCCCTGATTGTCTCAGAAATTATCTTATGGTTTGTTAACAGAAGGATCCAATCAGGATTCAAACATTGCCTTTGGTTGAATTATGTCTTAAATCTTTTAAAATATAAAACGTTTGTCCAGTTCTTTATTTTTCTTGCAATGTATTTGTTGAAGAAACATGAATTTGTTTACAGAATTGTCTTTATTTTAGATCTTCCTGATTGCATTCCAATGGTGTTATTTAACATGCTCCTCTGTCTACTGTACTTTTTGTAAAATTGGCAAATAGATATGAGGTTTGATTCAATTCAGTTTCAATTTTTTTTTTTTTTTAAAGCAGGAATACGTCATGGGAAGTATCATGTTTGTACTATTGCATCAAATCAGGAGACACATAAGCTTGGCTCTGTTTCTGTGACGTCAACAACCACTAATCACCATTGGCTGAACCCAGATTTCATTAGGGGTTGCAGACAGGTGATATTTTAATTTTACCAATTCTGCTTCATTTATTTATATATTTATTTATTTATTTATTTTATTTTATTTATTTATTTTTTTGAGATGGAGTCTGGCTCTGTCGCC
>NW_016809834.1:2714861-2751665 GCF_001698545.2 Rhinopithecus bieti | reverse complement strand
AAAAAAAAAAAAAAAAAAAGAAATAATTGTGTGAACACTTTCTCTATATGTATACATACATACATATATATATAATTACAGATATATAATACTGGTATTATTACTAGCAGTATGATAAAAAAAAAAGTTTAAGTTTTTTTTTTGTAGTTACTTTTGTCCTTATGCTACTTCCCAGTAGGGATGTATAGTTAAATTCCTATATTGTAAAATAACTTAAAATAATTCTTTTCTGTATGGTTAATTTTCCATATCTCTACCTTGTTAAGTTTATTTCATTTTGTTTTCAATTAAAATTTTATTTTCAATTAAAATTTTATTTTCATTTATTTTACTTTATAATGATGTATGAGTCTGTTCTTGCATTGCCATAAAGAACTATCTGCAACTGGGTAATTTATAAAGAAAAGAGGTTTAATTGGCTCATGGTTATGCAGGCTGTACAGGAAGCATGGCTGGGGAGGTCTTAGGAAACTTTCAATCATGGCAGAAGGCAAAGAGAAAGGAGGCACGCCTCACATGATCAGAGAAGGAGGAAGAGAGCGAAGGCAGGGTGGTGCCACACACTTTTAAACAACCAGATCCCGTGAAAACTCATTCACTATCATGAGATCAGCATGGGGGAAAGCTGCCCCCACGATCCCATAACCTCTCACCAGACCCCTCCTCCAATACTGGGGATTACAATTCATCGTGAGATCTGGGCAGTGACACAAATCCAAACCATATCAAATGATATAAATCACTTACATGCTTCCAAATATGTTTGATACATATGATCAAACAAGGTACATTTAGAAAAGTTTAGCTTCATTACTTTTTTACTCCCTCTGTCCTTTCTGCCCCCCATAGATAACCATTTTTGTTTATCCTTCATTTAAAAATAATACATACAAGTAGATTTCTCTATATTATTTGTCCACTCCTTTCTTAGATAAAAGATGCTTTTTTTCTCTAAACATGCTTGTTTTTTAATGTTTACCTAGTAAACCCTGGCGATTACACCATAGTCATATGTAGATATTTATTTTATGGCTGAATATTATTCAAATATGCAAAATCAGTTTATTCAACCAATCTTTTTATGGTAGGCATATGCATTGTTCCTAGTCTTTTTGCTATGTCAGAGAGTGCTGCCATTAATATCCCGGTGCACACAACTTTTTGTGTTTTTGCTGGTGTTTCTTTGGGATAGATTCCTGGAAGTAGAATTATTGGATCAGGCACAAATCCATACCTAATTGTGCTACATATTGGCAAATTCTCCTCTATAGGGGTTGTATCATTTGTATGCTGAGCTGAAACATATGAGGGTGTGTATTTCTCCACAGCCTTTTCAACAGAGTATGCTGTCAAATGTTTGGATTTGTACCTAATATGCAAAAAATATACAATGTTATAAGATCAATTTGCATCTCTTTTATTATGGCATCTCTTTACATGGTAAAGGACCATTTGACTTTCTTTTTCTGTGACTCACCTGTTTATATTTCTTGTCTATTTTCAAAAGGATTTTTAGCTCTTTTAGAAGCTCTTTATATATCAGCCCTTTATATATTAATTCTTTTTCTGTGATACAAGTTCCAAATATCATGAGTAACACATTCAATTTTTCATTTTGTCATCTAGCTATCCAGTTATCCCAACGTCAATGATTAAGAAATGGAATATGGTGGTTTTTATGCAATTGAAATAAGACCAATATAGTTGGAATAGGGCAGTTGGAGAGTCATGTGAAATGAAGCTAATAAAGTAGATAGGGACCAGATCATAGAGTCTTATGGTCTACCCTGGAAATTTTGGTTTTTATCTTAATAGCAGTAGACAGCCACTGAAGAGTTTCAAGCTAGGCAGTATGTGTCAGGGAATGTTTGAGCAAATCTCCTTTAGCTGGGGATGGTAGGTTTATTTGCTCAAATATGAGGCAAGACACTGAGGGCCCGGTAACCAAGCCACAAGGGGCAGAAGTAATGACTAAAGTCCCCGGGTATGCATCTTTAGTATTAAAGATACTAAAGCCCCAATAGCTTTAGAATTAGAAGACCTGTATTGATTTTTCTCATTCTAATATGTTTCCCATAAGTATTGCTACTTAAGGCTAAAATTTCCACTTCACCTCATGTGAACTGCAGGAGCTGCCTGCATGATGGTACCTGTAACGTGTGAAGCTACTCCCTCTGTGGGAAGCAACACAACCTGTAGCAAGTTTAGAATTCTCTTCTGCAGCTGTCTGGAACAAACTGGATAGGTGCCATATTGCGTGGGCTGTATAGGGACACTAGCCATGGATTCAGCTCACTTGCTCTTCCCATCAATTGCAGTAATTTGTAACTGCCCACTTGTCAGCACTCCTTTAAATAACGCTAGTGCATAGCGAGTTCAGCGGAAGGGCCACGGTATCCTAGTCTTTACAGATTTAGCAAATATATCTAGCTTTTCTTTTCAAGGTACATTGGGTATGTTATTAGATTGCTCCTCTAACAACAGGGAAAGACTGGAAGTTAATAAGTGGGTTGGGAAATTACACGTCAATTTAATTAATCTAATTAACGTTACAGTTAGTGCCTCTGTGAAGATAATGGCTTATAGGACTATAAAAACTCTAATTATTAGTGCCATCTAATTGGCAAAGGGAAAGGGGTGTGCATAAGAGAAAATATGTAGTGTTGGATTAAAATTTTGGGTTTAAAAATTTTAAGAGTCAGGAGTATAACCTGGATCCCATGAACTGAGGTGAACTGGGACCTCCTTAAGTTTGTAGATAATGCTAAATTAAAATGGAACAATCTAGCACTAGGTGACAAGCTAACACAAGGTGGAAAAGCCATAGAGTTTAATTTTAATTTTATTTTTAAGTTTTTTTGAGACAGAGTCTCACTCTGTTGTCCAGGCTGGAGTGCAGTGGCGCAGTCTCAGCTAACTGCAGCCTCCACCTCCTGAGCTCAAATGATTCTCGTGCCTCAACCTCCCAAGTAGCTGGGATTACAGGTGCCTACCACCATGTCTGGCTAATTTTTGTATTTTTAGTAGAGACGGGGTTTTGCCATGTTGGTCAACATGGTCTTGAACCCCTGATCTCAAGCGATCCACCCGCCATGGCCTCCCAAAGTGCTAGGAGTACAGGAGTAATTGGTCAGGGGTGAGGAAGAGTCAAAGATAAGTGTCAGTTCAGACTGGAGTTTCCACAAAGCCCTTATGTAGACATAAATGGAAAACCTGCAGGCTTTGCAGTACCAGCATGAATAAAGGGAACTTGTCTTGGTGCTAACACAATAAGGAAGTGTCTGGCTATTTATATCTCAGTACCATGACTCACTGAGTGCATTGATAGGCACTGATAAAAAGCAATGTGGGCCAGGTGTGGTGGCTCACGCCTGTAATCCCAGCACTTTGGGAAGCCAAGTAGGGTGGATCACCTGAGGTCAGGAGTTTGAGATTAGCCTGACCAACATGGTGAAACCCCGTCTCTACTAAAAATACAAAAATTAGCTGGGTGTGGTGGCAGGTGCCTGTAATCCCAGCTACTTGGGAGGCTGAGGCAGGAGACTCACTTGAACCTGAGGGGCAGAGGTGGCAGTGAGCAGAGATCGCACCATTGCACTCCAGCCTGGGCAACAAGAGCAAAACTCCCCAAAAAAGTAATGTCTTCCACTGTAATAATCTTCCAATTTAGAGAATATTTTACTTGATGTGGTCCTTATGCCCATGGTACATTAGGTGTGCCCTCATGAGATATAAGGGAACTAATAAGATGATGAGTTTACCTAGATGCCTACTTATCTCATTTTTACTCCTTAATCAAAGCAAAAGTGGGTCACACGGTAGCTCACACATGCAATCCTAGCACTTTGGGAGGATGAGGCAGGCGGATCACTTGAGCCCAAGAGTTTGAGATCAGCCTGGGCAACATGGGGAGGCCTCATCTCTACCAAAATATAAAAATTAGCCAGATGTGGTGGTGTGCGCCTAGTCTCAGCTACTCAGGAGGCTAAGGCTGGAGGATCCTCCTGGGAGGATTGAGGCTGGCAGCCTGGGAGATTGAGGCTGCGGTGAACTGTGATCTTGCCACTGCACTCTAGCCTTGGTAACAGAGTGGGACCCTGTTCCAAAGGAAAAAAAAAAAAAAAAATCAAAGCAAAAGTAACTGAACTGAGCCCAAGTTGTCAATTGTATAATTATACTTCTAATTCCAACCCACTTTCAAACTTAAATCAGTGAGTTTCTGGCTTGAGCAACTGACTATGTAGTTGGTGTTGCTGTTTAGTAGAAGACCACCAGGTCTTTTGTTGTTGGTGTTGTCATTGTGGTTGTTGTGGTTATGGGAAAGGCAAAGAAAATCAGGTCAGTTTTGGACATCTTGACATTTGAGGTCACTTTGATACTCCAAATGGAAATAGTAACTTGGCAGTTGCATATATGGGTCAAGATCCCAGAAGTGAGTTATAGAGTAAAGATAACGATTTGAGAGTCCTTGGCTAAACAGATGGAAATTAAAATTATGAGCATGGATGAGATCACCTAGGGAGAGAGTACAGTTGGAAGAGAATAGAGACAAAAACTGAACCTGAGAAAAACACATATTTAATAGTTAAGGACAGTGAGTAGGCTGAGAAGACAGATGTATAAACCAGAATAGGTAAGAGAAGCTTGGTTTCTGCATACTAAAAGGAAGATTATTTTAAGGAGAGCGTGGTCAACAGCATCAAATGCTACTGAGAGTCATGTAAATAAAAAACTGAAGCCAGGCATGGTAGCACATGCCTGTAGTCTCAACAACCTGGGAGGCTGAGGCAGAAGGACTGCGTGAGCCCAAGGGTTTGAGACCAGTCTGGGCAACATAGCAAGACCCCATCTCAAAAATAAAAACTTAAAACTAAAAAGTGTCCATTGCATTTAGCAACCAGAAGTTATTGATGGCATTAGTGAAAGCTGCTTTTGTAGAATGGTGGTGGCTAAACCCAGATATTAATAGTTTTTGGAGTGCTTAGGAGGTGAGGAGAGGGCACCAAGTACTGACAACCCTTGAGAAATTTAACCTTGAAAGGATGGGAAAGATTAACAGGAAAATTTTAGGAAGCCAGGAAAGAAGAGCGATCCAAGTAGTAATAGCATGCGTATTAACTGTTAATTTAATTCCACAATAATTTGTTGATCACATGAAGGCCACAAGGCAAAGAACTGAGAATTGAGAGATGAGTAAGAAGCAATCCCTTCCCTCAGAGTGCTCATGGTTTAGTGGGTGGCGGGGAGAGATGGATAAATAATTATTGCATGGAAAGTATAATAATAAATGTATTAGATTTAGTAGCACAGGTGGGAGTGAAGAGCATATTTATTAGGAAGGAGATCAGAGAAGATGTAGAAGTGACTTCTGTAAAAGGCAAAAGATTTATATGCTCTAAAAAGAAACAGAGTATTGACTTTTGAACTGAGTTATGAATTCATACGTGTTTGGTAGGATGACTATGAGAGAGACACTCCAGGAAGAAGGAAAAGTATAGTTTATTGGAAAACTACATGTAATCTTTAAAGAGGTGGGTTCTTGGAATCACATTGTCTAGATTTAAAACCTGCCTCTATCAGCAGCTTTGTGACCTCGGGTAATCACCACAGCTTTGAAAACCCACAATTTTCTCATTTATAAAATGAAGGCTGATAATTCCTACCTCAGGATTTTAGGGAGCCTTAAAAGCTGTGAAACCGAATTCAGTAGCTAGCGTGCAGCAAACCAACAATACATGTTAACTCTTGTTATTGTTAATTTAAAATGCAAAAAGTGTGGCAGGGTATGAAGCTAAGAAGGTAATCAGGAGTCACATTATGGTAGATTTGTCAGGAAAGTTAGCACTGTTCCCAGCATTAATTAAAACAAACAAGAACAATTATTAGGAAACAGTTCAACTGAAGTCAGGCTTAAGTCTACTAAAAATAGTTTTCAGGAAGCATCTTAATTATAATCTCTTGTTGATGAAGCCTAAGGCAACAAGTATGTACAAGTACCTTAAAGTCTACTAATTAGGAGGCTGAGATTGCTAACCTCTAACTGTGCAATTTGCAAATTTTTTTTACATTACATTTTGTAACGCAATGCATTATTTTCCATTAATATTGGTGCTAAACTTCATTTTCTAGTATTTTTTTCTTTATACATTTCATATTTTAAAAGTGAGTTGGTAATATGGTAATACTTCGATTTTATCACAAAAACCATTTCAACCCTACCACCCAAAACAAAAAACACTGATCATGCCGGGCAAGATGGCTCATGCCTGTAATCCCAGCACTTTGTGAGACCAAGACAGGAGGATGGCTTAAGTCAAGATTGAGACCAGCCTGGGCAATACAGGGAGACTCAATCTCTACAAAAAATTTAAAAAACTAGCAGAGCATGGTGCTGTGTGCATGTAGTCCCAGGAACTTGGGGGGCTGAGGGGAGGATCGCTTGGCCCAGAAGATTGAGGCTGTAGTGAGCTATGATCATGTCACTGCACTCCAGGCTGGGTGACAGAGACCTTGTTTCAAAATAAATAAATAAATAAATAAATAAATAAATAAATAACCTTGATCACACAGTGTAGCCAACCTTCAGAATTTTGGCAAGGGTATTTTAAGGGTAGAGTCAGACTCCAAAAAAAGCTGCAGGTGGACCTAAGGAAATTTGCATGGGACCTATGACCCCTATCCTTTGACACAGTTCGAATTGATAAAAGTTTCTCTAGTCCAAAAAGCAAGCGATTTTTTTAGATTTTCATTTTGAGGAAGTCGTTTTCTCTGTAGGAGTTCAACTTCTCACTTATGTGAACAATATTTCTGTCATAGAAGGAATTTTTGTCATGAAAAGATAATTCGGGATCACTACTGTTTGGAGTATTTAATCTACTCTATTCAGTATTTTTGAAGTTAAAAAGATCATACAGGTATCTTCACTTAGGAATGAAAGGTTATAATCTTTCAGCCGGCATGAGCTCTGATTTTGTTGATACTGGGTATACTGTTAATGCTGATTTTGATATTTGGTAAGTACTGGTTTATGTTATATCCTGTGTGTGCCTCAATTTCCCTAATGTAGTCTGAGTCTGTAGATAACACCTACTTTATGTATAGTTGAGTCAATGCTTCAAGATGTTTAATGCTCTCTCAGTTCATTTCTTGTGGTTGACTATACTTTCCATGGTAGAAAGTCCTGAACTTCTGCTGCTACTGTAGGTCTTATCTTTAGGCTTGTGGATGCTTAAGAAGAACACTGAGACGATCTAAGAGTGCAGGGCAAACTTTAAAAAAATTTTTTTTAAGAGACAGGGTTTCACTCTGTTGCCCAGGTTGGGGTGCAGTGGTGAGATGATAGCTTACTGCAACCTCAAACTCCTGGGCTCAAGCAATTCTCCCAGATTCTCCCACTTCAGCTTCCTAGGTAGCTAAGCCCACAGACGAGCCACCGGCCCAGCTAATTTTTGCATTTCTTGTAGCGAAGAGGTCTTACTATGTTGCCCCTTCTCCATGAGGCTGGTCTCGAACTCCTGGCCTCAATCAATCCTCCTGCCTCAGCCTCCCACAGTGCTGGGATTACTAGTCTGAGCCACCGCACCCACCAGCAGAAACTTTTTTTCAAGAGGCGACTTTGGATTTCAAGGTGACCTCCCCCACTCCGCCCACAGTAATATCTGTGACCCAGTAAACAATACAAGTGCCTATGACTGAATACAAAATTTCACCAAATAATATTTATTTCATTATTCGAGATGTGCCTGGTATCTCTCTTTTCTTTCTGGAGACAGAGGAGTGATCTCGGCTCACTACAACCTCCGCCTCCCAGGTTCAAGCGATTTTCCTGCCTCAGCTTCCTGAGTAGCTGTTATTAGAGGCACTTGCCATGACCCCCAGATAATTTTTGCATTTTTAGTAGAGACGGGGTTTCGCCATGTTGTCCAGGCTGGTCTGGAACTCCTGACCTCAGGTGATCCGCCCGCCTCGCATCCCAAAGTGCTGGGATTACAGAGGTGAGCCACTGCGCCCCGCCATCTAACTCTATTTCCTAGAAAACTGAAACCACCACACGCACCTTTACCCCTTCCAAGTAGAAACCAGCTAATTTGGTTTTACGAATCACCAAAGGGGTCACTAGAGGCCGACTGAAAACGCTCTCCTAGCAGTCTTCGCTGCTACTCCATCTGTCACAGCCCATCCGAAAAGCGGCGTTAGCAGCTGGGAAGGCCGCGGCCGGAAGCTAAGTCACAGAGCCGCACTCGCGCTTCAGCCAGCAAGATGGAGCGTTTCCCTCCAGGGAAGCAGCGCCGCACCTATGCACAGCCTCGACTCGGTGGATGATGCAGGACTCGGCCCATTTCCCTGCCCTCCAGCTTTCTCAAAGTCAGCCCCGCCCCCTTATCTTTCCTCAGCGAGTTTAGCTTCGCCCCGCCAAGTGGGCAGAGCGCCGAACGATCGATGCTTTCTTCAGTGCCCCGAGAGCCGCCATTTTTGAGGGCGGGGGAAGAGAAACAAGCAGCGGCTGCAGAGGCTCAATGGGATGCTGACTGGGTTTTGCTTCCCGTCCCAGCCCTGTGGGGCCGGGGCAGAAGCACCCATCAAAGCCCTTCCTCCGGCCGCCTCTCCGGAATGAGGTCTCAGCACCCGCGTGGGACCGCACCCTTCCTCTTGCGAGAGTGAGTGGCGACCTGCGGCGCGACTACCGGGCGCCCGCGCGCGCCCCCGCGCGCCCCTTCGCTGTCAGTTACCCCGCGCGCCTCCGCCCCTCTCCCGCCGGCCTCGCGCTCGGCGCAGACTCGTTTGTTTGTTTCTGCAGGAGCCCAAGAAGAGGCCGAAACCGAGACCATGCCTGGGAAGCTGAAGGTGAAAATCGTGGCTGGGCGCCATTTGCCAGTGATGGACCGTGCTAGTGACCTGACTGATGCCTTCGTGGAGGTTGGTGCGGGGTCCTGCCCCTCAAAACACAGGGAGCGCCAAGCCCTCCCTGTGAAGGATCTACCCACCTCGCCCCCAGCCCCTCAGCCTATTCCCCCCTCGACTGCCCTCCCGTCGGCCGTGGTTGTCCAGCTGTCTCACGAGGGATGACCGCCGAGACTTCAGTGCGTGCGATGGGTGCACGGCTTGCAGGCGTCCGCGGCACAGTCCGCTGCGCGGGGAGGCTCGTACTGTTCTGCATGCGGGGGTGACCCTGATGTCAGGACTCATTAACAGGCCACCTGCCACTCAGGAGATCCCAAGGCGTGGCCGCGCAGCCACGGACACACACACACACACACACACACACACACACGAATGCCGGGGTGACTCTGATGTCAGGACTGCCACTCAGGAGATCTCAAAGTGTGACCCCACAGCCACTGAAACACACACACACAGACACACACACCCTTGGAAGGGATGGCCAGAGTGGTGGACATCATGTTTAAGAAGGTGCATGAATCCCTTTATGGACACTTGGAGTCCCACAGTGCGTCCCACATGCCTAACGTTTTGTGAATTTGCCGTGCACGTTCTAAAACACAACTGCAACACTTCCTGCTCTTGCATAGACTGGTAGGTCTGATGAGGTGTTTCAGAGTAATTTAGTGCCTTGAGGCAGGAAGTCAATTAATTGCCATGGACTTAAATTGCAAAATTGCTTTTTAAGTCTAATGATTAGTTTAAAAGTCATGCAAATTAGTAAAGGCCTAGGGCCCAGAAGGTAATAACCCAGAGTCTGAAAGAAGCCAAGTAAAGATTGTAATAAAAATTGGCGTGATGGGCCAGAGTGTTAGAGCAGTAATCATTTGGGCTATTAGTGCTTAGAGTTGATGGATAGATATATCATAATATGTAGCCAGATTTCATCTCAATATTCCTGATGTTTCCTAAATGTTCTGTAACCTAATAATTGCAGTTCACTGCCCCTCCCCATTGTCATGGTGATTCTTAATCACTTCATTGGAGAAAGTTTTTGAGTGCTGTTGTGCCAGATGTTAGGTAATAGGAATCCACAAATAACCAAAGCATAGTGTTTGGTTTCTGGTAGTTCAGACATCGACCCACACAGCCTATTTAATAATTAATAGGTAACATGTTGAATTTAATAATTGCCTGATCTGTGCTAAGTACTTGTAAATTCTTAGTTTTCACAGCAGTCCTGCTATAGGAGTATTGTTATTGTCCCATGTTATGGTTGAGGTAACTGAGGCCCAGGAAGGGTGAATAATTTGCTTAAGGTTACATAGCTTGCAAACCTCCATAGCCTGACAGTTTGTTCTCTTAACCGCTCTGCTAATATAGCCTCACCAGACAAAGTGATGAATATTGTATTAGAATATGGAAACAATTGTCTCTGAAGGTTGAGAAAGGCTTGCTGTGAAAGTGACATTTGAAATAGGACTTGAAGGACACCCAGGATTTTACCGGGCAAAGGGAACATCAAAGGCAAAGTCATAGGATGGGATATATAGTATGTTCAGGAAACTGCCTTAGTTTGGTATGTGTCTGGAGGAAAGGGTATGTGATATGTGGGTGGTGGAGCTTGTTAAGGATGAGGCTGGAAAGCCCTATTTTCTATAAAACCTCCTTTACTGTAATATTTATAAGGAGGGATAAGGAAGCTTTTTTTTTCCTTCCTTCCTTTTTTAAAGAAACAAGTTTTATTCTGTTGCCCGGGCTGGAATGCAGCTCACTACATCCTCCAACTCCTGGCCTCAAGCCATCCTCCTGCCTCTCCCGCTTCAGCCTCCCAAAGTGCTGGGATTATGGGCCTGAGCCACCACACCTGGCCAGGGGAGTTTTTAAAGCAGAAATAAAATAAGATCATGTTTATATTAGTTTGTTTCTTTATAGGATGGCCTGAATGGGGATGCTATTGATGGACTGGACAGATGGGAAGTGAGGCAGGGAGATCAGTTAAGAAGGTGGTAAAATTATCCAGGTAATATATGGGAATGTGCATAGGAATGGATTTGAACAGAAAGATTTGTGGGACATTTCTTAGGTTAAAATTGTCAGGGCTTGATAATTAGGTGGATTTTGCTGGTGATGAAGGGGCTGATTCATGGGTTACTTACTACTTCCTTCTTTGAACAAATTGAGTGTCTGCTGTTTGCCAGGATCTAGGCTAGTCACTGGTCTAGCCAATGGATAAACATGGTAAGACAGACTTGGTTCCTGCTCTTAATGCAGCTTATATTTTAGTGGGAGAGACAGATAAATTTAAAGGTAAATAAGGTAAATAAATTTTAAATTTATTTAAAATTATTTAAATAAAAAGGTAAATAAATTATTTAAAAGGTAAATAAATTATTAAATATATAGTTACAAATTGGGATGGGTGCCATGAAAGAGAACAATAGAAAGAGAACAACAGGGAACACCTACTTTAGGTTGAGTTATCAGGGGAGGCCCCTGAGAAAAGTGTTTGTCAAACCCAGCATCTGCTGGATGAGAAGGAGCCTGCTGCTGAGGGAGCATATTTGTGTGTGTAGGGGAGTGGGTGGACAGAAGGTAACCTGGATATCTCACGTAGAGATTTGGTGTGTTTTAGGAAGTGAAGGAAGATGCCTGTGGCTGGCACGTAGTCAGTGAAGGGAAGAGTAGTATAAGATAAAGTTGGAGAGTTAATCAAAGAGCCAGTTTTGCAAGGACTAAGGCCATGATTAACAGTTTGAATTTTACCCTAAATTCATTGAAAAGCCCTTGTTAAGATGAGCACTGTTGTTATATGGAGAATGGATTGAAGGGGAAAGAGTAGAAATCAGGCAGTTAGGAGATTCTGTAATAGTTCAAATAACAGGTGATATGGGCCAAGGTGATGGATTTGGTAATGCAGACAAATGGATGAATTCCAGGTGTATTTTGAAGATAGATTAAAAGATGACTCCTAGCTTTCTGAAGTATTGGGTTTTCTGAAACTCCATGGAGATGGTAAAGATTGAGGTGGATCATTTTCCATTTCAGCATGTTAGGTTTGTGATGTCTCTAGGGCCTTTAATTGGAGATGTTAAGGAAGTGATTTATGACTGTGGCATTCAAAAAAAAAAGGTCTGAGTAAAAATGAGCACACAAGCCAGTGTTTCTCAACTATGAGACCCAGGACTCCCTTTAGATAGCCAGTATTTTGAAATCTACCCTTTCTATCCTGGCATGATACTTTTTAGTTAATATATTCTGTGTATTCTTACAATTAAAAACAAATCAGTACCATGGTCTAACTATAACAGAGAAATAGAAGTTGTTGTTGTTGTTATCATTATTATTTTTTTGAGACAGAGTCTTGCTCTTTCACCCAGGCTGGAGTGCAGTGGTGTGATCTTGGCTCAGTGCAACCTCCGTCTCCTGGGTTCAAGTGATTCTCCTGCCTCAGCCTCCAGAGTAGCTGGGATTACAGGCGCTCGCCACCACACCCTGCTAAGTTTTGTATTTTTAGTAGAGACGGGGTTTTGCCATGTTGGCCAGGCTGGTCTCAAACTCCTGACCTCAGATGATCCACCTGCTTGGGTCTCCCAAAGTGCCGAGATTACACGTGTGAGCCACCGTGCCCGGCCTGTTGTTATTATATTAATATGGAAGTACTTTTTCATGACCATAATAGAAAACATGAGGTAATCAGATGAATCAATGAATATTTATTCAGCTTTTTATGTATTACACACTACTGGATGCTGGGGCTATAGCAGTAAATTTAAAAGAACTTCAGTCATAGAACTTACATTTTAGTGGGAGAAGAGAGTTCATAAATAAGGTAATTAAGTAAAAGATATAGTATACTGGATCAATGAATATTTATTTGACCTTTGTATGTATTAGACACTGTACTGGATACTGGGGCTATAGCAATAAATTATAAAAACTTGAGTCATGGAACTTACATTTTAGTGGGAGGAGAGAGTTCATAAATAAGGTAAGTAAGTAAAAGATACAGTTTGCTGGATGTTGAGAAATGCCGCATATGGAGAAAATAAAGCTGGGACATGGAATAGGCAGTGCAGCGCCTATGTGAAAATCACGCGAATATGACTGCTTCTCAAACAGAGTCAGACAGTTGTGTAGTTTTGGCATCTCAGATCTTCATTGCCATTGGTTATCTGATTTTTCAAAATAGTCAACTCATGGGAAAAAAGCAGAGTTGCCTCTTGATTTACATGATGGTTGTAGTTCTTGACAATTATGTACATTGAAACCCGATTGCAGTACTTTTATCTGTAAAACAAGTTCTAGGTAGCTTTCTTTTCTCTCTCTCTCTCTCTTTTTTTTTTTTTTGAGACAGAGCTTCGCTTTTGTTGCCCAGGTTGGAAGCAATGGCGCTGTCTCAGCTCACTGTAACCTCCGCCTCCCAGGTTCAAGCGATCTTCCTGCCTCAGCCTCCTGAGTAGCTAGGACTACCGGTACACCACCACGCCTGGCTAATTTTTTGTATTTTTGTAGAGACAGGGTTTCACCATGTTGGACAGACTGGTCTTGAACACCTGACCTCAGGTGATCCACCCGTCTTGGCCTCCCAAAGTGCGGGGATTATAGGCATGGGCCACCGCACCCAGCCTTCTAGGTAGGTTTCTTACCCATGTGATTGTCTAGTGGGACATTTGAAAGTCATGACATGGTAAAAGTCTTCATTGTTGGGAACTCACTTGCGTTGAAGAATACCTAGCATTTCTGGACCTTCCACTTAATGCAATTACTGTTTTCCCCAAAAACACTGCTAGAAATTTCTAAAGCTTCTTTAGGATTTGATTCTGTCTTTTTTGCAAACCTGTGACTTAGGGGAAGGGAGAGAAACAGGATGAATCCTTGAAAAAACTTGATATTAAGACGTTTATTAGAGGAGGAGGACTAGGGGAAGGAAACTGAGATTGTGAGCCAGTGGGTAGGAGAAAAATGGGGAACATAATGTCTTAGAAGGCAAGAGAGGAAGTTTCTTTAAAGAGGAAGCTCAACTGTCAGATGTCACTGGGGTCAAGTAAGAAGACAGAAAAATTATTGGATTGGACAACATGGGGGTTGTGACAACAGGCATGATAAGGATGGAATCCCATCCTGTAGTGATTTAAAGAGAATTAAAGTACATGGGAAGTGAGGAAGTAGAAAGAGCATGAATAGGCAACTGTTTCAAGATGTATGGCTATGAAGGGGGGAGGAAAAATAGTGTGGTATTTGAGAAGTAGTTTTAGTACTTAAAAAATAAATGAAAAGATACAGAACCTATTTGTGTGCTAATAGGAATAATCCCGTAGAAAGGGGAAAAATTAATGCAGGAGAAGGGGGATAATGAAGGATTACAATATGATAAAGGGAAAAATGCTTGCTACAGACTAAGTTCATAGAAGAGGGAGATAATGAAGCATGGGCTAGTCATGAGAAACCTTTATCCTGAGTCTGGAGGATGGTAAAATTTCCAAAGGAAGAGAGAAAAAGGAAGAAAAAATTTTCAGGTGACTAGGACAAACTTGATAAAAGCAGAAGAAGAAATAGGGTATGTATCGATGTAATTGAATGTATTTCAATTGAATAAATTTCATTCATATGTAATTGGAAGGAGGATTCTTGTTGAATAGAAGTGGGAAATAAATCTGGCTAGGAAAGGGGGATACAGATTACTGAATAGTCCAAAAATTAGGAGGAGAAGCCTATATAGTTGAAGCTCTCTTAACAACTTCCATTAACTGACTCATTGCAATCCTCAGTGCTCTGCATTCCTTCCATAAAGCGTATTCGTAAATACTCCTCTGGGTAAGACTACTCTAGTGTGCCTGGAGTCTCCCATCAGTTGGCTGATATACTTTACCAAGAGGCAGTTGTGTTTATTCCCAAATCTGCTTATGTCAACTGTATTTGTTACTATATTTTATTTAAAGCTTATATAAATCAGTGAATGTAAAGACATGGAAATGGTCACTAAAAATTGCTCTTGAATTAGGTGGAGAAAAGATTATAAAAAATAGAGGATTAATGAATGGAAAGACATGAAAATGGTCACTAAAAATTACTCTTGAATTAGGTGGAGAAAAGCTTGTAAAAAATAGAGTATTCTTTGTTCATGCTTTTTATAGCATCCCAAACTAGAAATCAGAGATGAATGTGGCTTATGCAAAAAAGATGACTAAACAGTTGACTTTTACACAAAGAAGAAGTCAGCCTTAAATTAAAAAACAGGAATGAATGTTTGTTTGTATGTTTTATCTTTTTTTTTTTTTAATTATACTTTAAGTTCTAGGGTACATGTGCATAACGTGCAGATTTGTTACATATGTATACTTGTGCCATGTTGGTGTGCTGCACCCTTAAAATGTTTACAGTTTGTATAATTTTTAGTGATCCTCTAATTTAACCAAGTTATTTGATTAACTGATCAAGTATTGGTCCTGGTTGCATTGATTGAGAGAATTTCCACTATATATGATGTCAGGAGTGTAGGGACCCAGCAAAGACCAAGTAATACTTAAAGATGATTAGTCTTGCAGGAATCTCTAGAGTAAGATGGGGTTCTGTATAAGGGAAGTATTAATGGAAATATATCTCAATGTGTGTTACCAATTGTTTGGCTAAACTGCATTGTCATCTTGTGTTTTTCTAGGAAACTTTGAGGGAACAGGGAGAGGAAAATACATATTTAATGAATATTTCCTACGTACATACATTTTGCTAGGTCTCTACATGCGTTATATCATGTAATGCTTACTTAACAATCCCACTTTTCAGAAGAAGAAGCCAATTTAAATAACAGATTAATAACTTTCTCAAGGTAATTTAGCTAATGAGTAGGTAAAGAGAATGCTTTACTTTACTAGGGGGGATCTCCATTAAAATCCTTGATGTTCTTTAACAAATTTATAAGGCATTCATTTAATTGCTGAGTAATAAAATGTCCTTTTAATTAAATAAGACTAAGTGAACCGAGATTCTCCTGTGCTAGAATGGAAATCATCCAATGTTGGCAAAATACACACTTCAGCCTTTTTCTTTTTGTTTCTTGTCCTTTATTTGTTTATTTGTTTGAGAGACTGGATCTTGCTCTGTCACTCAGGCCTGAATGCAGCAGCCTTGAACTCCTGACTTCAAGCAGTCCTCTTGCCTTAGCTTCCTGAGTAGCTGGGACTGCAGGCACGCGCCACCCTGCCTGGCTGATGCTTTTTCCTTTTTTCTAAAGTCTTTTTTGTTTGTTTAATGCGGTTTGTGGACTATCAGATCTTTATTTAAAATGAACAGTTGCACAACAACAAAAAGGCACAGTATAGCAAAACTGTTATAGTGGGACAAAACTGTAGAGTGCTTTAAATTTGTCACTTAAAAAATCATGTGCTACTTTTGGCAGTTGAGCCAAAACCCTTAAGTATATTTGGCTTTTGAATGATTTTGAATGTTTTTATAAATCCTAACAGTATTTTACTTCATATAAAGCAACTTTAGATAAATTAGACAATAAATATTTCCATCATGCCTTGAATATTGAAATGGAATGAAAATTAAATTAGTAATTAAGCAAGAACCTCTATTCTTCCTAAGTTTTTCCTTAAGTTTCATTTCTCTATTGTTGGGATTTAAAAAATTATGCAAGTAATACTTGAATGCTCCCCGTTAAAAAAGATTCAAACACTCAAATATAACTTGAAAACCCCTTACTTTCTTCTTAGAGCACTGTACTGTATTCCCTACACCCTATCAGTCCCTTCTACAGAGATAATTGCTGTCAGTTCTTTGGTTTATGTTAATCTATTCTTCATCCCCTTAAAAAAATACTTGTATATCTCTATTGCATTTTTAGAAACAAATATAATCCTGCTTTATATATTCTGCTACTTGTTTTTTCAGTTATTATGTAATTAATATCTTCTCATGACAGTATGTATAATCGACTCCATTCTTTATAGGGACAAATGATTTATTCAGTCACTTTTCTGCTGAATGACTATATTTTTGGTGGGGAGGGCTTATGTGAAAGTACTTCTGTAGGTTAAAATTCCTGGAAGCAAATCTAGGATTGTGCAATTTGAATGAACATAAAGTTATTGCCATTTGAATTTTAATTTTTGATGCTTTTGAATTTTAAAATAATGCATTTAAAATAGGTAGTATCATGCATAGTTCAAAATTCAAAAGGTACAAAGTGAGTCAGCTTCTCTCTCCCAGCCTTTCCTCTGCTCTTTCTAGTGACCACTGTTACTATTTCTTATATATACTTCTAGAAATAATGTGCACATATATAGACATCTACCTATTATATAAATTCTGTCTTTTTTTTTTTTTTTTTGCTGAAGAATGCCATATATCTGCAGGAGAAAGATGTATCTTGGAAGTTGTTCCTTATCAGTGCGTGAAGAACTGCTTTATTCTATTTAGTGCTACATTGTGTTGCTTTACCATAAATTTAATTAGTTCCATATTAATAGATATTTAGCTTGTTTCCAAGCTTTTGCTACAGTAATGCTGCTGATATATGCCATTGTGTACCTCTGTGGGATAAATTCTAAGAAATAGAATTGCTAGCTTAAAAGGGATTTAAGGCATTTAAAATTTTGATATATGTTGTCAAGTTGTTCTCTGTAGAGATTTTTCTACACTCCTACTAGCAAAGTATGACAGTACCTCACGAATTCTGTGTTCAAACCTTTTGATCTTTGCCAGCCTGATAAGTAAAAATATTTTAGTTTGTATTTCTCTTAGTGTGAATGAGGTTGATCATCTTTTGATGTGGTTAAAGACAGCTGTATTTCCATTTCTGTGACTTGTCTGATCATATCCTTTGCCTATTTTTTCTATTGGGTTGTTGATCTTTTATTGCTCTGTACGTGCTCTTTAGAAATGGGGGAAGTTAGTTCTTTGTGATGTGTGGAGCTGGTCAAGCAGAACATGGGTAATCCCTTGTTGTGGGTATAGTCTACAAGCTTACCTGGATCCATCTGTACTTTCTTCCCTTTGTCTCAGAGGATAATAGTCTTTTGTCCCCTTTATGGCTAATCCTTCTATTGGTTGGCTGACATTAACATTTACTTTTATTCACATTTTTGATATTTATATGTGAATAATTTCTTATTCGTTTTTAGGTAAAATTTGGTAATACCACCTTTAAAACAGATGTGTACCTTAAGTCACTCAACCCTCAGTGGAACTCGGAGTGGTTTAAATTTGAGGTAAGTTTTTAAATGTCAGCATTTTTGAGTGTATTTTTTTGAGGTGACTCTTTTCCCTCAGGAATAATGAGAACCTTTTATTTCAGGCACAGTAGTATTTCTACGTCATAAAAATATTTTTTTTTCTGCTTACCTAGGAATATTGAGTCTAAAAATGTTATATTACATTTAAGAAAATATAGTATATAATAACACATGAATAAAAGAAGTCCTCAAATGTATTTTATTATTATTATTGTAGTTTTCTCTAAATTTTAGCATATACCAAAAATTACTTAAGAATAATATGTGGATTAAAATAAATTTTTTAAAATTGTAGTACTATATATTGTGAATATTGCCATTTAAATTATTTGTAAGTGTACAGCTTGGTAGCATTAATTACATTCACAGTGTTTTGCTACCGTCACCACTATTTCCAGAACTTTTTCTTTACCGTAAATGGAAATTGTGTACCCTCTAACCAATAACTTCCCATTCTCTCCTCTCCCTAGACTCTAGTAACCTCTAATCTACTTTCTGTTTCTTTGAATTTGCTTATGCTAGATATTTCATATAAATGGAATCATATAATACTTGTCCTATTGTATCTGCTTTCTTTTACTCAGCATAATGTTTTCAGGGTTCATCCACACTGTAACATGTATCAGAATTTTATTCCTTCTTATGGCTGAATAATATCCCATTGTATATGTATGCCACATTTTATTTTCTAATTGAGTTATTTTTGTTGTTGAGTTGTAAAAGTTCTTTGTATATTCTGAATATTATTATCATTCAGTAGGTTGTCTTTTACTTTCTTGATAATTTTCTTTGATGCACAGAAGTTTTAATTTTGATGAAGTCCAATATATTTATTTTCTTTTGGTGTGAAATGAAAGAATCCATTGTCAACTCTAAGGTCATGAAGATTACCCCTATGGTTTTGTAAGAGTTTTATGGTTTTAGTTTTATATATAGGTCATGGATTCATTTGGAGTTACTTTTTATAATGGTGTGAGATAAGAGGCCAGCTTCATTCCTTTTATTTTAAAGACAGAGTCTTGCTCTGTTGCCCAGGCTGGAGTGTAGTGGCGTGATCTTGGCTCACTGCAACCTCCACCTGCTAGGTTTGGGTGATTCTCCTGCCTCAGCCTCCCTAGTAGCTGGAATTACAGGCGTGTGCCATCATGCCTGGCTAATTTTTTTGTATTTTTAGTAGAGACGGGGTTTCACCCTTTTGGCCCGGCTGGTCTTGAACTCCTGACCTCAAGTGATCTGCCTGCCTTGGCCTCCCAAAGTGCTAGGATTACAGGTGTTAGCCACTACGCCTGGCCCCAACTTCATTCGTGTATGTCGAAATTCATACATGTAGAAATTCAGTTGTTTGGGCACATTTGTTGAAGGGACTGTTCTTTTCCCATTGATTGGTAGTCCACACAGAGACAGGAGGTGGTTATGTTCAAATGGCTCATGGCCTGGTGATCTGAGGGGATTTCTCCAAAAGGGGAGCCTCCCATGTCCTCACCCAGGTCTCTTTTCATCCCTCCCATCTTCCCACTTGTGCTTCCTTCCTTGAGACACTTGAATGTAGAGGTCCCTATCACTCATGTTCTCCTCTTGTGCTCTTCTTAGGAAGTCCATTGTGTTACTGTTAGAATGTTTGTTTTATGTTGCACCCAGCCACCTCCCTGCAGTTTCTGCCCTCCTTCTCTCTATATCTGTTTATTTTTTCATGTATTGATTTGGTCTGTCGGCATGCCCCAATCCTCCAAGAGATTATAGGGACTTTACTAGGCTTTGGGATCAACAAGGTGACATACAAAAGGAGATACAATTCTCACTTAGAGACTGCTTATTATAGCCCAGGCACTGGTGAAGTGCTTTACATGTGTTAACCTCATTCAGTTCTCACAGTGCCACGAAGGCACCTTTATTTATTTATTTATTTTTGAGATGGAGTCTCACCCTGTCACCCAGGCTGGAGCGCAGTGGCCCGATCTCGGCTCACTGCAAGCTCTGCCTTCCAGATTCACGCCATTCTCCTGCCTCAGCCTCCCGAGTAGCTGGGACTACAGGCACCTGCCACCACGCCCGGCTAATTTTTTGTGTTTTTTAGTAGAGACAGGGTTTCACTGTGCTAGCCAGGATGGTCTTGATCTCCTGACCTCGTGATCCACCTGCCTCGGCCCCCCCAAAGCACTGAGTTTACAGGTGTGAGCCACCACGCCTGGCTGGCACCTTTTATTTTAAGATGACTCAGAAGTCCAACCCAGAGCTAGCTAAGTGGTAGAGTAAGGCTTCAAACCGAAGTCGGCCTGACTCCAAAGCTATTACCAGACCACCACACCTCCATCTTACATTCTCCCTTTCTATCCACTCCCCTTCCCAAATTAAACATCCTTGTCAGTTATTGTTCCCTGTGCCAGCAGTGTTTTCCCTGCTTTTTTTATTCTTCTTCACTGCTATATCCTCAACCCCTAGAAGAGCATGTAATAGGCTTTCAGTGAATATTTACTACACACATTGCCCATTTCTCTGATAACTGCTTCCTTCACCTCTCAGCTGCAAGAGAAATTTTCTTCTTTGGAATTTTCTTTGGACTACTTAAGAACCTTGTGAGGACCAATTTGGTTTTTCCTCCCCTGCTATTTCATGCCAGCCCTTATACTGGGCAGCACTGTGGCTGCTGTGCCTTTTCTGAGGCCTCTTTCATAACCATTATGGAGCCTGGGTAAAGTTTAGCTCTTGCAGAGTAAGGTGTCATTCTTCAGTGAAAGAGAACAAGGGAAGGAAAGTATTGGGTTGCTTGAAAGACGCTTTGATCATGCTGGGGAACCTGCCAAACTCATACCTGAAGATGGAAGAAATAACACTAGGATGTTTAGGCACTGCTTTGCTTATGGTTTATATTAGGACCGTGATCTTTCTTTTAGTGTTGGAAGGCACATTCTGTAGTGGTTGGGATACTGTGTAGCAGCCCTCTGTTGGAAAAGCTTAAAGGTCTGGATTAAGAGAAAACACATTCTATTTCTGGTGCCTGCTAATTTGCAGATGACCTCAGACAGCCTTACCATTTGGAGCCTCTGTTTTTTTCAAATGTGAATCCTTTCCAGAGTGGTATAGAGGTGGTTACGAAGCATGTTGTATGTTAATATGAGTTTCACTAGTCAAAAAAAAGAGACTTATGTGTATGTGTGTGTGTGTGTGTGGTGTATATATATGTACTACATATATAATATTTTTTTTTTTTTTTTTTTTTTGAGATTGGAATTTCCCTCTTGTTGTTGCCCAGGCTGGAGGGCAATGGTGCGATCTTGGCTCACTGCAACCTCTGCCTCCCGGGTTCAAGCGATTCTCCTTCCTCAGCATCTCGATTAGCTGGAATTAACACTCATGTGCCACCACATCCTGCTAATTTTGTATTTTTAGTAGAGACGGGGTTTCTCCATGTTGGATAGGCTGTTCTCAAACGCACGACCTCAAGTGGTCCACCCACCTCAACCTCCCAAAGTGCTGGGATTACGGGCGTGAGCCACCGTGCGTGGCTCGGGAATAATATTTTTAAATCACTCAGCATTTTGGATAGGCATTCGGCGTTTGGCAGAAAGTGGGTTTGAATATTAGCATTTTGGGGTATATCATCTGTTCTTTCGTTAATGTATAGTTTAATTAGTCTGAGTGGTGTAGGTGTGCTAAAAAAATAGAACTGCAGTTTGAAAAGATTTTGTTACCAAACTTAATCTCAGTTTGTATAAGAAAGGTGTACCTCACCTGTAGACTCAGAGCATTTATGGGCAGTGACAGCTTTTATTTATTACTCTGTGAAATATAACTGTGTTTCTCAAAATTACTACCTCATCGGAGTAGCTTGGCTATGTCTCCGTCTTCTACCAAAAGGACTCAGTTATAGAAACTGTTATTCTTAACCTCCCAGTAGCTTTCACCGAAAGGTTTTCAAGCAGATGGATCTCTCTAAGGAAGATAATTCCTGGTTTCTGTAAACTCCTCCTCTTTTAAACTGTACTTCCATGTTATCTGCTAGAACATTGAACTGGAGGTCAGTAAATTTTTTAGGACTTTACCTTTGAGGCAAGTTAAAGAAAATCAGTTGGACATAGATGCGAGGATTTATTTCTGGACTCTCAATTCCATTCCATTGGTCTATATGTCTGTCTTTATACTGTTACCATATTGTTTTGATTACTATAGCTTTGTAATGAGTTTTGAAGTCAGGAAGTGAGAGTCCTACAAGTTTATACTTTTAGTTGATATTTTCATCATGAAATATTTTGATTCTCTTCTCATTTTCTTTTATGTATATGTACAGATTTTTCTTTTAGCTGCTTCTAAAATGCCACTATGTATTTTGAAAGACCTGTTGCACATGTATTCAGTCTATTGTGACATTTTAAACTACATTTTTTTTTTTTTTGAGACGGAGTCTTGCTCTGTCACCCAGGCTGGAGTGCAGTGGCCGGATCTTAGCTCACTGCAAGCTCAGCCTCCCGGGTTTACGCCATTCTCCTGCCTCAGCCTCCCGAGTAGCTGGGACTATAGGCGCCCGCCACCTCGCCCGGCTAGTTTTTTTTGTATTTTTTTAGTAGAGATGGGGTTTCACCGTGTTAGCCAGGATGGTCTGGATCTCCTGACCTCGTGATCCGCCCATCTCGGCCTCCCAAAGTGCTGGGATTACAGGCTTGAGCCACCGCGCCCGGCCTAAACTACATTATTAAAGTAAAGGTGTGGAATATATGAGTCAAAAAATAATCAGAGTACCTTCCTTACATGATTTCAGATGGAATTAGAATTACAGAGTCTATCTTCATTACCCAAGCAAAACACTGGAATGTTTATATAGTTTATTTTGATTGCCTTTCCCCCAACTATAACCTAGAAATGGTTAAAAACAAATAGTTTTAATTACATTGTTATTGGAATGGTGGGAAAAGGCAAGCTTCATGTGTCAGAGTAATTTTCATGATACTAGGAAATATTAAAAAAGTGATATTTCATTTTAATGATGATGGTAATAAATGATATTTTTTAAAGCTAATGAGTACTCAAGCAGCTTACTTAACAATATGAAAAATCATATATTTATTTTCTGAAATAAGGGATTTACCAGGCAGTTCCCTTAAAATGTATTAAGTTAGTGGCTGGGTGCAGTAGCTCACGCCTAATCTCGGCACTTTGGGAAGCCGAGGCAGGTGGATCACCTGAGATCCAGAGTTCAAGTCCAACCTAGGCAACATGGTGAAACCCCGTCTCTACTAAAATACAAAAATTAGCCGGGTGTGGTGGTGCGCATCTGTAATCCCAGCTATGTGGGAGGCCGAGGCCTGAGAATCACTTGAACCTGGGAGGCAGAGGTTGCAGTGAGTCAAGATCACACCATTGCACTCCAGCCTGGGTGACAGAGTGAGACTCCATCTTAAAAAAAAAAAAAAGACATTTAGTAAGTTACTGTTTTGACTAGTCTTCCTGAATAATGTATATGCTGTGAAAAATGTATTTAAAACTTTGTGTTTACAGTTAACATTGATTATGTAGTACTTTTAAACCCTTTTAAAACCCTGTTTATCAGTTGTTAATTGCATTCAGTTTTTTTTATATATATATATTCAGTTGTATATATATGCACACACAGTTGTGTATATATACAGTTTATATATATACACAGTTGTGTGTGTATATATATACAGTGTAGATATACAGTTGTGTATATACAGTTGTATATATACAGGTATATGTATATATACAGTTGTATATATACAGTTATATATATACAACTATATATGTACAACTGTGTATATATATACGGTTATATGTATACACAACTATATATACACAACTGTTTATATATAGTATATATATACAGTTGTGTATATATATGTATATACAGTTGTGTGGAGAGAGAGAGAGAGAGAGAGAGAGAGAGAGAGAGAGAGATATGGCACTCAAATAAATGTCTTAAGCAAAATAGATGTTGTTATCTTACATGAAAGGAATGTTGTACCAGGCAGTGTAAGGGTAGTATGGTTGCTCCACGCAGTCATTTCGGACTCCGTCATCTATACATAGCCTGTGGCTTCTCTTAAAATGATTCAAGGTCCTTTTGGCTCCAGTTTAGCACCTGGAGTTCCAGTGAGCACATGAGTGTTCCAGGCTGGCAGAAGGAGCTAGAGTGAAGGGGAGTCCAGGAGGAGGAGCTGATGAGTTAACATAACACTTTTCAGATGAGCAAGCCTTCTTTAACAAGTTTGCACCCTCCCTACCAAACTCTATGTAATGATTTATGCTTGTATCACATTTAGTTGCAAGGGAGGCTAAGAAATGCAGTATTTTAGCAGTGCATATTGCTAATTTAAACATTTAAAACATCTCTCAGAAAGTCCTAATTTATAATATTTTGGGATTCCAGATAGGCTCCATTTACTCTACTAAATATTCTTAATTACTTCATTATAATTAATTATTGAATTTCCCTATTCATATTAGTCATATTATTAGCTATCTATGTATGTATCACAAGCTATATTTAGTCACTTAGTTGTTAGTATAGCGCCCCCTAATGTCAGGGAAGGGATACCTTAGTGTACCATGAGAAAAAATGATAATACTCAGGGGTGAATGTACAGGTGGTTAAATAAGTATATACAGAGAGTATTTTTAATTCTAACAGTATTTTCTTCTAACAGGAGTTAGAAATTGGGGAAAATGTCTTGGAGTAATGGTTAATGGTTTGTTTTATGATTCTTTCTCTCTTATTAAATGTATACATAACAGAATAGTACTGGAGAGAATGCCTTTGGATGACAGATGATTCAGAATGGGTTGGGATTCAAAATGATCATTTTATTTTAACATTTCATTATGGAAAATTTCAAGCATGCATAAAGGTAGATTAGTATATTGAACCTCACCCACCTTTAACAGCTGTCTACATTTTACTGTTCTTGTTTCGTCTTTTTAACTCCCGCCCACCCCAGTTTTCCTTCTGCAGGGGATATTTTAAGGCAAATTTGAGATGTTATATGATTTCATCTATAAATTCCAAATTATATACCTCTTATAAAGAAGGACCCCTTATAAATAAACAAAACCTTATCACATTATCACACTAATGATATCAGTAATTCCTCAATGTACTTTAATTCTTAAAAGAATCTTCAGAGGCTGGATTATTAGCTTAACATCAACAAGAAATTAAATAGGGGATAGGGAAAGGCATAATGTTTCATATCCAAGTTTAAAAAACCAACCAAAGTATACGGGTTGTAGAGTTATCACTTGACCAAAGCATATGTAAGAGTGATACAGAGATTTTAGCCAACCACAGACTCAATAGTATGGTATGTCTGATGTAAAGAAAAACATCCATAGACTGCATTTTAAAAGTATAATTTTCTTATTATAGAAAATAATAATCCTTTTGCATTCTGTCCCAGTCTTAATACTGTCTATAATATGTTCCCTTCTGGCCACTATATTTGATGAGGGGGGCTGGCAAATTAGATAATGGCATGATATCCACACGGTGGCAGCCAAAATAGTGAATGTGTCTTCCATGAGGGAGAAATCATTTTGCACTGTTCTCCATTGTAAATCCCTCCGCTGGGCACAGTGTTTGGCATATGATAATAACTCGATAATGACTAAATAAAAGGGAAGAGGGTAAACGTTTATATCATGAACTTAATTTGTGAATTTGTTACACATAATGTTAGTTATGTGTAACTACACATAACTTACACATAATGTTAGTTTCTTACACATGTTTCTTACACATAATGTTAGTTTTCCTTATGGTTTTGTTCTCTGAAATCACCCTTAGAAATTGTGGTGTCATTGTACTCAATTAGCATTCTTCTCTCTATAGATACTACATGAACTCTAATATGACATTCCTTAGGCACTTTGCTGTATATCATAGGCAAAGTTGTAAAACACAGAATGGTATGTACAAAAATTGAGATAGAACTTTTTTTGTTGTTAGTCATCCCACTCTTGTGCTGAGAGAGAAACTTTTTTTCTTTAGAAAGATGGGATATTGTGTAGGAAAAGGAGCTATAACTTTTTGTGTGTTAATTCTTTTCTCTACTTTGGTGCTTAGAAATCTGCAAGATTTTATTTGCAGATGGTCATCCTTTTCATTTGATGTAGGTGTACATTTGTGGTAATTAAGATTTAAAAACTATGTGAGATTTAATTTTAAGGTATATTTTTAGGTGGATGATGAAGACTTACAAGATGAACCTTTACAGATCACAGTTCTTGACCATGATACTTACAGTGCAAATGATGCCATTGGTAAAGTGTACATTGATATTGATCCTTTACTGTATAGTGAAGCTGCAACAGTCATCTCAGGATGGTTTCCAATTTATGACACCATACATGGTAAGGAATAATAAGAGAGTATTAAAAATAACAATCTTAATCCTTTTTATTTGTCTTTAAAGACATTTGTGCTATATTTGGTGGTTTAAAATAAGTATCTTTAGGCTAGGTGCGGTGGCTCATGCCTGTAATCCCAGCACTTTGGGAGGCCGAGGCGGGTGGATCACCCGAGGTCAGGAGTTTGAGATCAGCCTGGCCAACATGGAGAAACCCCGTCTCTACTAAAAATACAAAATTAGCTGGGCGTGGTGGTGCATGCCTGTAATCCCAGCTACTTGGGAGGCTGAGGCAGGAGAATCACTTGAACCCAGGAGGCGGAGGTTGCAGTGAGCTGAGATTATGTTCTGTGCAACAAGAGTGAAACTGTTTCAAAAAAAAAACCATATATACGTATATATGTGTGTGTGTGTATATATATGTGTATATATATATAACGATGATGCCTTTTTAAAAATAAATAATAGTAAATTATTGTTAGTAAAATTGTTGCTTCTCTGAGCATAATTTGAGATAATGCTTGCTAAATTTGTACAGTATAGTTAGTAAATGCATGATTTAAAACTGATCTAGTGTTGATACTGTGTTTCTAAAACACATTTTCAAACTGATTAATACTGATTTTTGTGCTTACAAATTATTTAAAAGATTTTTGTTGCCTTAAGCAGGACCTTCTGGGCAGTTGGGATTACAGGCACATGCCATGACACTTGGCTGATTTTTAAATTTTTTGGTAGAGACATGGTTTTGCCATATTGGCTAGGCTGACCTTAACTCCAGAGCTCAAGCCTGCCTCAGCTTCCCAGAGGGTTGGGATTTGCTTTCTTAATATTTTAGTAGGTAAATTATTGAGTCAGTTTTCTTAGGTCTTCCACCATAAGTATGAATTTGACATGAAGTCAGGACAGTCAAATGAAAATATTTAGTAAATGTTTAGAGATAAGAGCTGGGTCATTCTTATTTATCAGAGCATGTTTTGAAAACCTGTATTCTTGGAATTTTTTATTTACTTAATTTTTTTCTCGCTGTGTTGTCCAGGCTGGTCTCAAACCCCTGAGCCCAGGCTGTCCTCTTGCCTTGCTTCCCATTACAGGCATGAGCCACTAGTCCTGGCTTGGAATTTTTTAGTAAGCTTACTTTAACTTACATTCATTGAAATGAATAAAACTTCTTTTGTTTTAAATCAGATTCTTGCATTACTTGTTAAGAATATATAATCTGGCATCATAAAGATCTGAATTTTAATTCTGGATCTGCCACTTAACAGCTGTTGACACTATGTTAATTCCTTCATTTTATTAAATATTAATTTCTTCCTTTGTAAAAGGGGATGATGCTACCTTATTGGGTTGATGTGACCACTCTGAGATACTACCTGTAAAGCATTTAGTACATCCTTTTTCACTGCTCAGCAAATGTTGTCACCATAATCATTACATCATCATCAATTCAAATGGGACTCCTTTCTAATTCGTCTTGGGTCAAAGTGGAAACTTGTGGTGAAAATGAAAATTACTCATTTTCTAATGCATACATGTTGTGCTTCAGAAAATATACAGAAACTACTGAGAATGAAAATAATTAGGAAACAAAGCTGCCATTACTATTAGGATCAACACATTATAGATGCACCTTGATTTGTGATGGGGTTATATCCAGATAAATTCATCCTAAGTTGAAAATGCATTTAATATATCTAATCAACCAAACATTGTAGCTTAGCCTAGCCTATCTCAAATGTGCACAGAACACTTATATTAGCCGACAGTTGGACAGAATCAACTAAAACAAAGACTACTTTTTAAATAAAGTATTGAACATCTCATGTAATTCATTGAATTCTGGACTGAAAGTGAAAAACAGAATGGTTTTGCACTGTGGTAAAGTTAAAAAAATTGTAAGTTAAATCATTGTATTTTAAAACCATTATTTAGCACTAATTTGCTTCATTATTTAATTGTACATTACTTTCTTAAGGTAGAAACTTGATTTTCTTTTTAAATTTATAGGTATCCGTGGGGAAATCAATGTAGTTGTCAAAGTAGACCTCTTCAATGATTTAAATCGATTTAGGCAGTCATCATGTGGAGTCAAATTCTTTTGCAGTAAGTAAACACATTCTATTACTCAATAGGAAATGTAATAACTGTTAAATATGAGAAATCAAGTTAACATTTCAGAAGGCAAGTAGAAAGGGTATATACTTGGTTTTAATGCCAAAAAGAAAATTGTTAATTTTCTAGAATAGTTACAGTAGTTCTGATTTGAGTATAAATGGTATCTAGTTTTGAAAATTTACAGAAATTTTAGTAGAAAAATCCAGTGACATTTTACTGTAGTATAGGACACTGAAAGAAAGGAGCAGAACACTACGGCTAACCACTGTGGTGCTGTCCCAAAATACACAGGCTTCTACGGTTATTGGGTCTAGGGAACTCCATGAAATATATGGGTCTGAAATGGGCAGATCTTGGTGACTCACAGCCAGCCTGCAATAGTAGGATTGAAATCCCTAACTAGCTGACTTAGCTTCAGTGCACTAATGTTTATTTTAAGAGGCTAATTTGGTACAGATGTATTCAGGTTCTCTCCTTTTTGAATCTGAACTTGACTCCTCAGGTTATGTCAGAAAGGTAGTGGTTTGATTTTTGCAACTGTGCTATGTGGTGTACAGAAGTGCTTTCACAAAGGGCTTTGAATAATTGAAGATTTTAAAAAATTCATTATCTGCTTTCTACCTATTTATGTAATAATTAGCTAGCTGACTTAAATTTTGATTTTTTAAACTTTGTATTGAATTCTGTTTAAGGTTGTCTATAGCTGTTTTCCAATTTATACAAATACAGTTTATATTTACTTTGCTTACATGAGAAAGGTGCGAGACTCCATGAAAGAAAATAATTATTTCTAAAAATGAAATAGATCTTAGAAGACTGATTGGAAGTATTATTATAATTACATTGAGAATATTACAGTAAAAGATGTTCTTGTATCATGTATCTAAAGGTCAGAAAACTGAGATGAACAGTTTTTAAAAATTGAGTTTTACCTTTTGATAAACAGAAGCACAATAATTTGTTTTAACAGCAACATCTATTCCAAAGTGCTATAGAGCTGTGATAATTCATGGATTTGTAGAAGAACTTGTGGTCAATGAAGACCCAGAATATCAGTGGATTGATCGAATTCGCACACCAAGGGCATCAAATGAGGCCAGACAGAGACTCATTTCATTAATGTCAGGTATTTAAAAAAAATAAATTTATTACTGACTGATTTAATACTCTCTTAAATTTTTCACTTTCCTTTGACATGCTACCTCAACTTTTACAATGAAGGGTATGAATTATCAGTGACTGAATGCCTTCCCCGACCCAGCCTTCCTGAACACACTTGCATTGCCCTCTTTTAACAAGTGGAAATGCAAATCAGAAGCTTGTAGTAAAAGGAAATTGTGTTGATGAGGTAGTGTAGTGGAAAGAGCGCTAAACAAGGGAGATTCAGGAAGGAACCCTGAATGGGAACCTGGATTCTAGTTTTCCTCCCTCTACCATTTATTTGTCAGAGCTTAAGCAAATCACCTTCTTCTGTCTTTTATACTTTCTGTTCAAATGTTGCCTTTTCACAGTTCTTCCCTGGGTACTGTAGTTCCCTCTACCCATTTGACCACTTTCCCTGCTACTCTGACCTCCTTCCCTTTTTAAATTTTTCTTTGAAAAACTTGTTTACTGTTTTATTTAAAGTTTATATTTATATTAAGTTATATATGTATATGCATGAATATATATGCATACATATGTTTCACACAAAGTATCAATGTTATATTTATATAGTAAGTATGTATATTTGTTTTTATTCTATATATTTGTGCTGTATAAGTATATATTGTACTTTATAATTATGCTGTATTGTAATAGAATTATGTTCTGTATTCCATAGAAATTAAACCAGATTATCTTTTAAGTTTCCTTCAAGTTCTGAAGATCTGTGATTTTCTTGGACTTTTTTTTTTTTTAACCACTACCATATCCAATCTTATAGTATGTAATGTAAAGAGAAGCAAGAATGAGATTTCCCATTTTTTGTAGGTGAACTGCAGAGGAAGATTGGCTTGAAAGTACTTGAAATGAGAGGAAATGCAGTTGTGGGGTACTTACAGTGTTTCGATCTGGAGGGCGAGTCTGGGTTAGTGGTGAGAGCCATAGGAACGGCGTGTACTCTGGATAAATTAAGTAGCCCAGCAGCATTCCTTCCTGCATGTAATTCCCCATCCAAAGAAATGAAGGAGTAAGTATGAATCAATGAAATTGTTCTTGCTAAGGTTTTTATCTTTTATCTATGCTTTTTCATGTGATTTGAAACATTTTAGTAGGGTGGTTCAACATTTTCTCTGTGATGATTTTATTGACAATGACTGTCAAAATTTAAAACTTAAAATATTTAAATATTCCTAATATTTTATTTATACCATCTTATTTATTTGTGTTTTTATTTTTTGAGACAGGGTCTTGCTCTGTTGCCCAGGCTGGAGTTCACTGGCACGGTCTTGGCTCACTGCAGCCTTGACCTTCCAGGCTCAGGTGATCCTCCCCCCTCAGCCTCCTGAGTAGCTGGGACTACAGGGGCACGCCCGCATGCCCAGCTAATTTTTGTATTTTTAGTAGAGATGGGATTTTGCCATGTTGCCCAGGCTAGTCTCAAACTCGATCTACGTGCCTTGAACTCCCAAAATGCTGGGATTTACAAGTGTGAGCCACCGTGCCCAGCCTATACCATCTTACTATGAAACAAATTAAGTAATATAAAATAAAACATTCCAGATATTTAGACACTGCATATATGAAGCATAAAATGAATATTCATGCATTCTGTGGCATTTTATTTTCTGAGGAATGCTTAAAACCCTCTACCAGATAATCTGATTATACTTATTAATGGCCACATGGTATATAAAGCAGGAAAAATTGATTTGTGTGGAAGTCTTAAACTCAAATGTCTAGAGGCCAGGGAGTTTATATGAATAAACTAACCGAGTGTAATTAAATAGAGTATACTACTGCCTGTAAAGCCAAGGTTGACAGACTTTTTTTGGGAAAGGCCAATATTTTAGGGTCTGCCCATATGATCTCTTGTCTTTATTTACAAAAAAAGGAGTTTGCTGATCCCTAATCTAAAGAAATTTAGAGTCATACATTTTAGAAAATCTATGTGTGATCCTGCAAAACACTTCTGTTGACTTGATTTGGCCTGTGTGTGTCATCATTGTGTCAGAGGCAGAGATTTTCAGCATGATGATGGTGGTGACTGTCAATACCGAATGTTTGGAACACGAATTTTCTGTCATAATGATTAGGGGGCTAGGTCCTGTTGGGGACTAGAGAGGCTGACTATTCTGCAAAGCAAGGGACAACCCTATACAATGAAGATTTGTTCCATCTTAAATGCCTTTAGAACTTCGGTTGAAGACCACTCATCTAGAGATTCTTCTAAGTCAAGGGTTGGCAAACTTTGTGAATGACAAAATGTACAGGTAAATAATTCAGTTTTTGCCAATGTTGCTTCATAACTGCCACTGTAGCACAAAAGCAAACATAAACAGTATGCAAATGAATACAGTGTGGCTGTGTTCAAATAAAACTTACTTACAAAACAGATGGCAGGACACATTCGGCCTGTGGTCTGTAGTTTGCGGACTCCTGTCCTAGATAATCAGGGAGTCAGAGTTGTATAGTCAGGAAACCTAAAACGTTCCGCAGTTCAGCAGTAGTCAGGAGGGGTTGAATAGAAAGGTATCATAGTATGAAAAAGCATGTTTTTTCACAATCTTTTTTAAAATGAAATTTTCATCTTAAGTGCATTCTTTTTGTTTAGCCATTTTGTTTCTGCTGGCTATTAGTCATTTGGGTTGAATTTTATTCATAAGAGGAAGCACAGTGTTACATACTGCTTAATTTTATTTGGAAACACATTGGCAAATGAAATAATTGTTTTAAATAAATTGAAGAATGAATTTGCTTTATATTCCATTTGAAATATCTCCTGGAAAGATAAGAATTGCCAGCTGCCAGCAGTAGAGTCAGATCGCAGGTTTAGCTTTTTGAGGGATTCAGATTGTTTTTCCCTATCTCTGTAGCAAATTTAAGTAAATATTTAGTAGCAAATTAAAGTGCAAGTTTAAGCCAATTTAAGTAAGTTACTTAGTTGAAAGAGAATGAGAAAGCTATATTACCTGTTGCTTTGTTAGAAATAAGGATAGCAGGGGTATATGTTTTGCATACATTCAGGAAGAGTTCTATTAGCGTAAATCTTCTGGGATTGTATGTGTCTTCTCCTTTTCTAATCTTGTTGTAGCCTCATGATGAACCTAAGTTCCTTCCTTAGGATTTTCTGAAAGGCATCTTACTAATAAAGTCAAGTTATTTTGAAAAAACCCTCAATACTGAGGCTGTTTTATTTCAACTAGCTTCATTGTATTTTTGATAATGAAGCAATTTGGGTTCTATTTCAAAGCCTATTTTATGATTCAGCTGATTATAACTATTCTGGTATTTAATTATCATGTAATATTGTTGATTCTAGACAGGAATTTGATAAAAGGTTGTCTAGATTATGTTATTGACTGACTGGAAAGGAATATTAATATTATAAATACCACAGGTTATTATTATGAGGCATCCTTTCATGCAGAGAGACTGATCAAATCAGAAAACTCCAAGAATACCAAGAATACCATCACCAAGAATATGGTGATGTTCCAGTGTATTTGAATTTTAATTTGATGCCATAATTTGAACATTTTACACTGTTCATTTTAGTTTTTTTCATTATATTTTACCTATATTAATGGTGTGTTCTACTTCCTAAGTTTGTTTTTTTCTTTTAGATGTTTAGTGTCATGCACACTATAAATCCCTTTGGTGTTTTCCGACTTAACTCTCTTGACGATAGAAAGTGCTTTTAAGTATGAGTTATTGCTTCTTTACTTAGGAAAAGTGCTAAGAGACAAATTCTCCTGTGTATAGTACTGATTATAATAAATATAGCTTTGTTTATTTTTAAGTCTTGGATTTTAAATTCTTTTGAGAATTCTTACACTTTTCTCACTTCAGCGGAGAAATAAAACAAAACAAAACCTTACTCATTTTTTTGTGTAAAAGTAGATCACCAATGAATTGTTTGATTTTTATCCATTGTAGTAAATATTTTTTAATTTCTATTAGCAACAAATGTAGAAACATTTCTGCTATTGTAAAATCAGTAATATTTTCCGAAAGTAGTCTGTAGACCTTAGGAAGGACTATTATGATCAATTAGTGATAGCTCATGTTTGAACCTTGACAAATTGTGAATTGGGGAATGTTCCTGGGCAGTCAGTAATATAGCAATGGAAAAGAAAAAAAAGGTCACGTAAAGTTGGGCTCTTGGCCTGCCTTTAAAATGGGGATGATAGTTTTTCAGAGTGTACTCACATATGATTCATATGATTCTGTCTCCCTCATTGTGTGTAAGCAAAGGCATTGCACAATGAAATAATTGCTGATATTAAATTCAGGATTCTTATTTATGTATTATACCTTTTTACAACATTCAATGTAATCCTTTTAGCCAAATTTTTTCTTAAAAATTTCAAATGTTATATATCAATGTATTCTCGTATAACTGCTCTAAGTATATACGCATATAGATATGGTTTATTATAGGATGTAAGTTGATATCTTAGAAAATTTTGATTTAGAATATAGTTCATATAATATATTCTGTATGAGAGCCAAAGTTATTGACATTGTTTTATGAAGATGTCTTTAAAAGCAAGGTCCCCTTGTTTTGCTTCCAGTGTAACCTGATTTTAAGCTATATATTTGGTGTATAGAAATACTGGAATATGTTTATCTGCGTATATCCGTTCAGTTCACTCATTTCTCTTTATGCCGTCATCTCTCATATTCTTAAGTACCCCTATCTTAGTAACCTAGACAGTTATTTAACTTTCTTTATAGAAAATATGATTAATTATATCAGCAATTCATATCTCAGTTTCAAAAGTAATATAAGAACTTCATGTTTGATTTTTTACTTTTATGGGTGTCCCTCCCCATAAATAGTGCATAGTGAGTTCTGTTGTGATGAAAATAATAACAAATATGTTAAGGAAACTTAAAATACAGATCTTAGTCTTGTTCTCATTTAATATCATTGACTATTCTGCTTGCCATTTTCTTATTCACAATAAATTAATCACAATTAATTTATTAATCAGATACTTTAAAACTATGACTGTATCCTAACAAATTAATATTTAGCTAGTTTTCAATTTCAACTTGTTTTTTGCATGCTAGGGGATTAAAAAAATAAGTTCTCTTCCCTAACTAAAGCTCCTTTGAAATTATTTTAACATAACTCTGCAATCTGTTGTATGTATTGTTTTCTTTTCTTCCACTTTGACCGCAAATTCCCTCAGGTCTCCGCTGGTTCATCCTCCAAGCCATGGATGCCGCTCGACTCACAACAGCCCAATTCACACTGCTACTGGCTCACGACTTACTCAGAACTTCTCTGTGTCTGTTCCCACTCTCATCTATACTGGTACGAGACTGCTCAGACTCCAGAGCTGGGGAGATGCAGGCCACGGGCAGAGTGGCTGCAGAGGCAGGCAGGCAGGTAGTGTAGGCAGGTACCACAAGTCTTTGCTTCATCCTTTTCTTACTCGAAGTCCAGCTGCAGTGAGGAACTTCTGTATTTAGCTGCCACAGAGTCTCTAACTATATGGAAGTGAAGGTATTTTTCCAGCTTCCAAAGTCTCTTCCACAGATCCTCAAATAATGCTATTTTGTGTATGTGTACTGTGAGTTTTGAGGCGAATCTTCCCATACATATTTTTATAATTATTTCTTCATTTGCTTAAAAATAAAATTGATGATTAGATTCTAAATGAAGTAGCTGCCAAAGCTTCCAATTTGCTTATTTTCTTTGTATACAAAACCTATTACAGTAGGTTCTATTTCATTCTGTGGAAGAGAGCTATTGGAGAACAGGTAAGCAACTATTCTGCATTAAAGGCAATGTTTCTGTGTAGCTGTATTCATTTTCTCTCTGCTGTGTTTTAGCTGTGGCACTCTTGCTGCTATAGGATAAGGAAACATTTTTTATTTTGAGGATATCTGTGTGTGTGCAAATATAAAAACAATTATGAATATTTACACACACCGCTTGTAGTTACCATTTTTCTTTCGTAACTTACAGCATTATTTGAAAATATTTTGTCATATATTCTTTTTATTTCTCCTTTTGATATTTTTTATCCCCTTAGTCTGTCATTTCATGCTTTTTTGCTTTTTCACTTGGCTTATTAACTGTTTCAATGCAGATAATATTTATCTGGAGAGTGATGAATGGTTAAACAGCAATTGGTTGTCTTTGGCCTCATTCCCAGCTCCACACGTAAGAAATGACTGCTGGCCCTGCCCCAATTCTTTCCTGGTGTTTGGATCATGCTGCCACCCGTCAAGCCCTTTGGCACATGATTACTTAATATTTCTCCACCTTCTTCTGGCAGGATTCCCTTCAATGAAGATCCCAATCCCAATACTCACTCATCAGGACCCTCAACCCCTCTGAAAAACCAAACCTATTCCTTTTCACCTTCCAAGTCCTACAGTCGACAGTCCTCTTCTTCTGACACAGATTTGAGTTTGACACCCAAAACTGGTAAGGCGCTTCCACCCACCTTTTGTTTTTTCTTTTTTAAAAAATTTGTTTCTATTTCTTATTAGCTTTCCATCCAAATCTTTCCTCTTGTTTTGGCACTTAAGTTAAAAGAAAATGTGAATACTGACCATTTACAGTTACTGCAATTAAAATATGAAAATTTTGTGTAATTCAGAAATTATCTTGTCTACATTTCATTGATTTAATCATAGTGTAGATATCACAGTCCACGATTTATTTTGGCATATAGACATTTTTCATTTTATGCTCAAATTAAGAGGAATAACATCTTAAAACATTTGACTAAAAGTAACACTAGTAGCTTGTAATCAGTTGCATACAAGCATTTTGAATTTATTATTTCTGCCTATTAATGAATATAATTCTAAGATTTTATTATGAAAAAACTTTTAACCACTGAAATGGTTGTATTAGAGTACATCTATCTATTAACTGGATATTTAAAATGTTTGGTTTTGCTAGTCTTTCTAGGTTAGAAAATAGCATTTTTACTTATTCTTAAATTTTTCTGTTTATTAAATTTATATCTTTTTCTTTTCTATTGTATTTTGATGAATGATTTCTGGGTTTTTATGAAAATGTTTTATAAAAAGTTGATGAAAAA
>NW_016809834.1:2708129-2713971 GCF_001698545.2 Rhinopithecus bieti | reverse complement strand
TTTTTTTTTTTTTTTTTTTTCTGTTTGTAGTTCAAGCTACATTATCTGTTTTTCTGGTAGGTCTCTTTTAAAAACTTTTATATTTATTTCTCTAGGTACTAATTTTGACATTTACAAGGTTTTATTTTTATATTTTTTCCCAAGTATTTAATAGTGGAATTTTAGATTTACTAGTGTTAGAATATTGATTTGATACCTGATTTTAGCTAATATTTTTAGCCAGTCTTTTAACTATGTATAGTTTTTACAGAGGGCATTTGACCCTTAGGGTACTCAAATCTCGGTAAATGCAAATAATACTATGATCAGAGTAAAGTATTAAACATTTTAGAGGAAAAAGAAAAGCATTAATATGTATCTCAAAACTGGACAGAAAGAAGTTAATATTAAAATTAATACTGACAACTGTTTACCTAATCCAGTACTGAGTATTTTTTATGGGTATTCAATTAAAGTGCCCATAAATGCTATCCAAAGTTAGTAACATTTGAAGTACTGCACCTTTATAACTTTAAATAAGTGTTTATATTTTAGGCAGCAAGTCTGGCTCTTAACATTTGAAAGTGTGGTACATTTTAATCTTACAAATTCTTAAGCCAAAAAGGGCAGGCAAGTTAAGTATTTTGAAGACGTCAATTAAAAGTTATTAGAATCACATAAAATCCTAAGTTAGTGATTTAAAAAATTTTAGTGAATGTGAAGTTAGTAAAGGTTTTGTTAAGTTTTAGACTATGCCTTTTATTTACATTATGTGGGATAGATGGTCTTGCTAGTGACTTTTCATTTGCTTAGTGTAATTTGTCTGTACATTTTAAAGTTCATTTTTATTGTTATATTTTGCCTCATCATTGCTTTCCTTAGCCTGCATTTTTTGATCATCTTCTGAATCTGCATCTTTTCTCTGCTACTTTCCTCCACAGCACCTTACCCACAGGGACCTAGGATTTACCTGTGTCCCAGCTCCCCCTCTCTCTCTTGTGGTTCCCTTCATCTTAAAAAGTCCTGTCTCCTCCTCTCGGAATCTAGCCTTACCCCTCATCATTCTAGCCTTGTCAGCCCAGTTCTGAGGAAAAGTGTTTCTTTCAGTGAAGAGCTGTTCCTGGCTGCTTCTGGTAGGATCACATTATGTCAGCTTTTTAATCCCTTTATTTTTCATGCTGTAAAGAATTATTGGATATTTTATACAAGATGCCTTTCTATTATTTTTCTTACTGGTAGACAGTTAAATAATTGGAGTTATAAGGATATAATTGAGGATTACTTGATGGCTAATCGTGAATATTCTGCCAAATTATTTTATATATTAAAAAATTATATGTCTAAGGACATAGATCTGGGTATTTCTAATATTATTAGATTCTTATTACTACAGTTTCTGTTTTAGATGCTTTACTTTCTTTCTCTTCATACCAATTCCATTCACATTGGACCTGTATCATCATGTTGCTAAACCATATGGTTACATTAGTAAATTATTCTGTTTGAATCAGTTTGTCTCATTTTGGTGATATTCTTTCATTATCTTTTTTTTTTTCTGTCTGTTGCATTAATTATTAAATTTTTCTGATATATTTTCTGATATTTCACTTATCACTACAAATTTACATTTTATTTTCTGGCTTTTAATATGCTTCATATAAAGATCTTAGTTTCATTTCTATGTTTAGTATTGTATAGTCTCTAAAAATAATGTTCAGATTACTATAAGAAAATCTTTTTTTTTTTTTTTAAGAACAGAATGGGACTATACATATGCTAACCTTTGTTTCCTTATCCAAGAACAGCTAAAAATGTAAAAGTTAATTAGTTTCTTTTTAAGTCATGGTAGTAAATTTGGCTGTATGCATCTTCAGTTTTGAAAGGGATGGGATGAACTCTAGTCTGTAGAGCACTGGCTTCTTACCTGTCCCCTGCTTTCTGTGATTCTTTGACCATAGTTGATCTATTGGCATGGTCAGAACAATAAAATAAGGTAGGGAAAGAAATTTAAAATGAAGCCATAAAAAATATATCTAAGAGCTTGGGAAAGGTACTTCTTTCATTCATAACTATGTACATTTGTGATGTGTCTATTACATGTCCGTGGTTTTTTGTTTATTTAAAAAAAGTTTATGTTGATTTTTGTGAATGAGCGTTGACAAGTATGAAATTAATACTGTTTTGTCATGATATGTTTAGAAATGGGAAGTTATAAGAAAATAGATTTGACTATATTTCAAAATCACCTAAATTTTATGTTTTTTATAGAATTTTGGAATATTTTAAGTGAGCACAAGTAGTGCTTTTGTCTCTATTTACATTTAATCAGACATATTTCTCATTTTTTAGTATTCCTAAATTGTTAGCATAGTAATTGTTATTATCTTGATTATTTTAATTAATTAAAAGACAGCTTTTAAAATGGAATATTATGGAAAGTTTCATCACCTTAACATAATTTTTCTTATAATTTTCAGAAAAAATTAAGTTCAAAACTAGCTGGGGTCCGTAGGGCTCTGACATCTTGCATCTAAAGAAAACTTTGTGAATAAAAGTAGAGTAAAATATGTGCTTTAGTTGTCATCCCCAGTGCTTTAAATGTTTCGATCATTTTATCACATTTCAACTCATGATGTTTATGAAGATGAATGCAATTAAACTTTGTTTCTATAGTTGTTTTTTTTTGGTTGTTATTTATATACTGATGTTCTGTAGGAATGGGAAGTGGTAGTGCTGGAAAAGAAGGGGGGCCCTTTAAAGCTCTCTTAAGACAACAGACTCAATCAGCGTTGGAACAGAGGGTAAGATTCACTTGATATTCTTTATTCTTACACTGTTAATATGACTTTGTTATCTTATGCTTCCGTGTACTTACATGTTTTCATGAACTGTTTTGGTTACACATCTATAATATTGCAGTTTTGAAGTCCAAAATGGATTTAAGATGTCAAAGTAATTTGTTTATGGATAATTACCTTTGATTTGGAATAATTACATAATAATAATTTTTGTTTTGTCATTTAATCTTTTATCAGAAATACTATTTTCGAGAATACCTATTGAATGCTGAAGTAATTTTCCATTACATTTATTATTGGAAAGGAGATGGTAAACATTTTTGCAGAAAAAAGTATTCAAGTAGCATTTCATTATATTAAAAATAATTCCTTAGTATATAAATATGTTTGTTTGACTTTTATCATTGGACAATCTCTTAGGAATAAGAAATGTACAGATTCTATATTTCTAAAGATTAATATAATGTGGTTATTCATTGTAATGCATCTATTTTAGTTATTGTAAGTTTGATATTTAGCTGTATTTGTTGATTGGGAAAATAAGCAGTTACAGTTTTTGGATGATTTCTCTCTCTCTTTTTTTTTAATAAACTTCATTGCTAAGGGAGGATCGCCTCATAGGTTCTGTAGAAGGCGGGTATGTTTCCGAAAAATGTGTGAGAGCCTATTTCTTGTATTGATAGCTTTTCTAGTTTTAGTCTTGGTCATTTAAGTTTTATTTAAGCTTTTAGCAAATGTTGACAGCATTTGTTTTTTCATAATGCAAAGTTTTTTTCTTTTTAAATTTAATAGCACTGTGAGGCTCATGTTCTTTTTTCTACTAACTAATATGGTGCATGTTATATATGTCATGTCAATAATTTTAAGACATAGTTCTATAGCTTTCATTATGTCTGATTTGGAAGCTATAAGCATTCACAGAATTTTCTTTTACATGTTCTATATTACACTAGCATTTGGGAGAAAAAAGGTGAAAGAGTAAATACCTGTAAAAGGATACATTTCATAAAACTAAAGTATTTCTCCTCTAGAAGTTGGTACAATTTGTTTTCTAGACTTTTCCCTCCTTATGCTGACAGTATCTGTGTATGCACTGTTTACTTAGACCAGGCTGGAGAGAGCAGAGCTGAACTAAGCAATGATGAGGCTTTGGCTCATTTTTTGCTTCATGCTCTATCAAGCAGCAGTTACCTTCCAGCTACTCTTGCACCTTGCAGGCAAACCTACAACTGCCACCAAAAGGCCCACCTAAACATTCAGATCAACTATTAAAACCAAATGTAACAAAAGACTGAAAACATTGAAGAGGGTCAGAGTGAAGGTGTGTGTGTGCATTCACTTACCATTTTTTTTGGCCAGAATGCTCTTATCTTTTTCCCTGTTCCATTATTATGTTCTCTACAGAGTTTTTCACAATAGGAATATGCTTGCTTATAATCAAATTACCATTCTGGAATTCACAGTAACAGAAAAATGTGGGTTCCCTTGAAATTCTATATAATAAGATTTTACTTGTATGTTGTGCCTATGACTTTACTGTCTGTACCAAGAATCTTTAAAAACCATCTCACTTTAAGGGAAAACAATATTAAGCAATGAAAACCATTTTGAATTTAGTTTGGATAAAATTTGTGCTTTCAAATATGCATTTAAACATTCTTAAAATTTTGGACACATTTACTCATTGGACATAGATTACTAAATAATCTTCATGGAATTAACAGCAAAGGTGTAGAGAACTATAGTTTCATTTACAACTTTGTCAGTCCTGAGTTGGCAGTACATCTACATTGTCTAACCTCAAAGTAGCAGTTACTTAGGTTTATGAAACTACTTCTCTACCTTGTGTACAAAGCAGCAAAAGCATTATCATCTTTGGCTTTCCTATTCACTTGTGACTGCCATTAGTATGGCTTTTGTTTTGGGAAAAACAAGAAGTATGAAGAATTTTCTCCATGTATGTTCAGATATGACTTAATTCTGCTAACCTGAACACTAGATTATGTCACTGACATGCTCTACTTATATGATATTTCATATTCATTTCTATCTCTTGGTAAACAACCCTTAATAAATTATATGACTTTTTTTTTTTTTTTTCTTGAGGAAAGAGAAACTTTATTTGCCCAATCTCTTTTGCGGATTATTCAAGTAGTAGTTATCAAAATTAAAAGTGTTATTCTTTACTGTCACAGAAGCATTGCCGGGTTTTTGGTAGATGAGAAATAGAGATAAAAGTTTTATTTAGATTTAACTTCCACCTATGAATTTTTTGATGTAAAGTAAATAGATATTTAATTAATTAGGAGGGAGGCGCTCTCTATGATGCCCAGGCTGGTTTCGAACTTCTGGGCTCAAGTGATCCTCCCATCTCAGCCTCTTAGAGTGCTGGGATTAGAGGCATGAGCCACTGTGCTCAGCCAGATTTGTTTTTCAATAAGACTTTTATTTTACCTGTGATAAAATATGGAAGTACTTTTTTAGTTCCTTCAGTCAAGAAACCTAGTAACTTAGTTTAACCTAGGATTTCCCAAGTACATTTTATTAGAACTTTCCTTTTAAAATACCTGTTAGTGAGGAACACATTTTGGGAAACATTGATATAAGGTAAACTCTTGAAGAATTTTGATCTTTTTAGAAGTGAGAGTAAAATTGTACAATAAATCATGGTAGAAATCTGTTGTTGATTTTATATCTAGAAAGTTTAGTCTTTTGCAATAATAAAAGAGTATTTGATTTAAAGAATAAACTATTTAAATATCTCCTAAGAAAATCCTATTTAAATCTCTTTTAAAAGAATACTCCCATTGTGCTCTCATGAGTTTTCAACTAACCTGTCTTTGAGCACACACTATTAAATATGTTTATGCTGCCTGCCCTTGGCTTATGTCAGATCATCAACATGTAACTTTATCTAGGTACCCCAGGGAAAGCTACTTTAAATATGAGGACTTTCTGGAGAAAATTTCTTCTGCAGTTCCTGAAATTCACATCGAGGCGTTGAAAGCAGGATGTGCTTGGGCTGATCTTAAGGAAGCTATTCTTTTTTTTTTTTTTTTTTTTTT
>NW_016809834.1:2702183-2707739 GCF_001698545.2 Rhinopithecus bieti | reverse complement strand
TTTAAATTGAGATGAAGTTTTGCTCTTCTTGCCCAGGCTGGAGGGCAATGGCGTGATCTTGGCCCACTGCAACCTCTGCCTCCAGGATTCAAGCAATTTTCCTGCTTCAGCCTCTCGAGTAACTGGGATTACAGGCATCTGCCACCATGCCTGGCTAATTTTTGTATTTTTAGTAGAGACAGGGTTTCACTATGTTGACCAGGCTGTTCTTGAACTCCTCACCTCAGGTGATCCACCCACCTCAGCCTCCCAAAGTGCTGGGATTACAGGCATGAGCCACTGTGCCCAGCGAAAACTATTCTTTTAAACAGAAGAAAAATCTATAAATTCGTCAGGTGTAATAAAATCAAATCCGTAACTCTAAATGACAGTGAAACCAGATGATAAAGTTTGTTGCTCACAAAGAATCTAGGAATACAAGGCCCTCTTGAGTTCAGTTTTTCATATCAAAAATGGAGATAATAGTACTTCTCTCATTTGGGAAAGGTTATAAAGCACAGACTACAGGGCCTGGCACATAGAAGTACTTGACAGTAGTTGCTAGTTATGGTGGTGATGATAGGTACTTAACAATCTGCTATAGATTTCAGCAGTAGCTCTTCTAATAAGAGAATTGTATGAAGACAGAGTTTTGGTTAAATAACGAGATTTTTTATTTATTATAGGTTAAATTTTGTGTTTTAGAATGAATTGGTGTGTTGAGTAAGTGGATTGGGGACATGTAAAGTGGAGAGTGAGTCGTGGCCTGTTTGGGCAGCCATCGCCCTGTGTGTTTCTGACCAGCTCCAGTACGATGCTTCCCCTCATTTCTTTACCCCAAACAAAGAACTTTGGGGAGAAGGGTAAAGAACCCTGAATTGAAAAGTCATTTAGGTTCATTTATTCATACTTATGTAAAATCTTATATGAAAATATTTTCTAATACATAATGTACCTATTTAATTTCTTTAGAAGGGAAAAGGAAGTACTGTCTTCCATTTAGCTTACAAAAATGTTACTTTCAGTATCTCTTGTCTAGATATTTGAAAGATTTAAGTAGAAAGATTACATATAAAGTGATTTTTTATTCTATGAGACCACCACATGCCTCAGATATTTTGAGGAAGTATTAAAATTTAAGTGATCCTAACACTGAACCTAACTACATTATTAATAATATAAGCTTACCTATACATTTCTCATTTAAAACTCACATTTATAAAGTTCAAATGAGTCCATTTGAACTCATTGACTACCAAACTGTTTTCCCAACTTCTTTCTTAACACTTATATTATTGTGTAATTACCCCTGTGTGTGCTGTGCCTAACAATAAATCCATTCAGATATTTTTATGACTCAAAACTTCATTTACATTCAAATTTCTTAACAATAAATACGAATTCATTATGAGGTAATCTTCTAGTTTGCACAGTTTTTATTAGATTTCCAGGAATAAAACTTGGAGGACAGAAAAAGAAGTTTAAATGGAAATAAGGATGCATTTTGACTAAACATATTATAATACATTTATTATAAGTGACGTACTCTCCTTCCATCCTCTTCCTTATCTTCTACCTGTCTGCTGGGCCAAACCTAACCACTTCCATAGTGTAGTTTTTTTACTCTTTTCTTACGTAGCCTAGATTTTTCTTTCTCTTGTTTAAAGATTACTTCTAAATTTGAACTGAATTTATTTCTAAATTGTGTGTGTGTACACGTTTTTTAATACTCAACCTTCATGGGTTACTGAGTTGCGCAGGACTGATTGCTTTTTTGCTAAATGATTCCAAGTTGCTGTGCTTTGTGATCATGCTTTTGTGAGTTTATATTTTCCATGCTTGAAGCAGCCAGTGAATAATTCTTGCTGCTTTTAATGTGCCTGCTTCTGGTGGTATTCTGTATCTCTTTACCAACTTTTATTTGTTGCATTTAATCTGCGGTGGTCTTGAAAATAAGATCATGATAAATTTTAGAATTGTTTGTTCTTAAGATAAAAATTTATAACTACTGTAATATAGAATGAATATGATCTGTGGGAGTCTCTTATGAATAAAGTATATGAGCTTTAGTGCTTGAGACCGTAACAGTTCTTTTGACTGTTGAGAGCCCTGTTTTGCTTATTTTTCTCAATTATGCTCAATTATGTTCTAAATAGCTGAGGCTACTGGCAAGTGATTCCAGTTAAGTGAGCTACATTAATCTTGCAACCAGACAGGTCAAACATCAAGTTATCCTTACTTGCATCCAATTTGTATAATGTGAGGGTCCTCCATGTTTCCACAGGAGCTCTGTTTTCTTATTGGGTGCTATTTCAATGAATTTCCATTCTCGGCTTTTTCATTTCTCTTTCTTGTGTTTCTCTTTGTCTCTAAGTTGATGAATTTTATGTCTTTAAGAGAGAAGGAGAGAATAAAGCGTGCAAGAACTTGTGGAGTTTTATTGCCTTCCTAGCTATTATCTATGTACCTGTCACCTTTCCTTAATGTACCTTTATGCACTTGTATTTGTTCGTGCCACATTGGTGTTGATAGAGTAACCTCAGGCAATGATTCTCTACCCACCTCAACTTGATATTTGCCCCTATTCTCTTTCTCTTAACCCACACTGCTTAGCCTCTCACTTACCCTCCCTTGGTCCCACTTTCATTTAGATCTCTTGGCCTCAGGTTTTTAGAGTCTTTACCAGTGTCTTATACTGGGTGTTCATGTGAAGGGGGTGTCTATACCACTGAGAAATAGATAGTGGGGTAGCGTGATAGGGCAGTTCCCTCATCTTATTGAGAAGTTCCATCAGAGTTGGAGATTCAGAGGAAGGAAGAATATGTTTTAAATATCTTAAATTGAAAGAACACTTTTTTTTTCCTCATTGAGAACTGACAAAATGGGTCTTTGGATTCTGTATAACATTGTATATATGGGGAAATGGATTTGAAACTCTAAACATTTAATAAAACTTTTAATTACAAAGCATGTGTAATGTAGAATGGGTGGCCTTTTATTTCAAGGGATGTAATACATTTGCTTACGACAAGCTTTTTAATCAGCAAATTTTTTACACTTTACACACGGTAAGTTTTATTTTTCCCCTATTCTTTCCACTAGGAATTTCCATTTTTTACCTTGACGGCATTTCCTCCTGGATTCCTTGTACATGTTGGGGGTGTAGTTAGTGCACGTTCTGTGAAGCTTTTGGATCGTATCCACAATCCTGGTATGTTCTTAAAAAGTTTCAGTGTTTCCTTTATTTAAATTGTGGTTATTAAAATTGATTTTCATGATTTTTTAAAGCCAAATCTATCTGAAAAGAGAAATGAAAAGAAAGTATAAACTAGCATGTTACTTTAATATATTTGTAGTAATCTTAATTATAAATAAACTAAGTGTATTTTAGTTACTTTTCTGTAAAAAACAAATCTTAATTTATTTTGGTCACAATATCACTTTAAGGAAATCCTTAAATAACTTTTCTTTGACTCAGGGGAGATAAACATTTTTATAAATTGACCATTATGGCCATTAGTTTAAGATGTTAGTTCTTTTCATTAGCAGTATCTCTTTATAGATTGCTTATTTTCGTTTTTCTTAAAACAGGTATTTTTAAAAATGTAATTGTAAAGCTGGGCACGGTAACATGTGGCTGTAGTCCCAGCTACTCAGGAGGCCGAGGCAAGGAGGATCGCTTGAGCCCAGGACAACATAGCCAGACTTGAGCAACAGTCTGGGCAGCACAACAAGACCTGTGTAAACACTGTGGGTGTCATAGGAACAGATAGGTAGCAGAGGGAAGCAGATGAGTCCATGGGTCAAAGACCCTCTTCCGGAGCAGGCAACTGGAGCTGTCATTTCTTAGAGCTCATTGTGTAACTTGAACACACTGGGACTGTCTTTGACCATGGCCACCTGTCCCCTCCAGCCTGCCCAGGCAGCACTTAGGAGACACAGAACCGAGATCCCAGCACTGTACTGGGATTCCACTCTGTCACTGGTGGTGGAATCCAGCATGGGCAACAAAGTAATTGTAGACTTTGTCTAGAGTAGCTAAGAATTGAAAAGCAGAGAAACAAACTAATATCTGGTCCCTCAGTTTCTTTTATGTAGCTATTTGTTCTGTTTAAGCAAACGAGTAAGAATAGTAGCTTACTTCTTTAAAACATAGGAACGTAATTATAAAAGCAAGTAGGCATCAAAGTCCTACTGGATTCAGGCCCTTGGATCAGAAATACTCTGGTGATTTTTCTATGTCTAAAATAAGCATGATAAATAGTGGGAACTTTCCATATGGAATGTGTTCTTATATTTCTCATTGACTAGATGCTCAATCAACATACTGTAACCTGAAGTTATATTAGTATTCTTATTTGGCATATAGACGTATATATTTTTGAAAATTTTAAATTGTCACATCAGTGACCTCTTTGTGAGGCTTGTATTGACAGCTATAAAAAGAAGGGTGGCCGGGCACGGTGGCTCATGCCTGTAAAATACTAAAAATACAAAAATTAGCTGAGCATGGTGGCAGGCGCCTGTAATCCCAGCTGAGGCAGAGAATTGCTTGAACCCGGGAGGTGGAGGTTGCAGTGAGCCGAGATCGTGCCATTGCACTCCAGCCTGGGCGACAAGAGCGAAACTCTGTCTCAAAAAAAAAAAGAAAAAAAGAAGGTAAAATGCTTTGAAGTTATTGGACCAAAGCATTGTAAATAATGACTATTTTTGAGGATACAGAGCATTATTATTTTAAAATTTTTTAAAAGTTTATGCCCTGTAGTTTGATGTCATTTGAGTTTATTTCAGAGAAGACTAGAATTCTCTGGACCCTGAATGAGATTTCAGAAAAACAGTGCAAGTCAGGATTATTTAACTCTATAACTGGGCAAATACATCTTTTAAGCACTGGTTTTCTCTTTTTTTTCCCTTCTTCAGTTTTTTTTTTCCCCGTTTCTTATTTTTGTGGTCAATATAAGATGTTTTCTCCATTGTGGTATTTGTGTACAGTACTTAAAGAAAAATTCAGACTGATGCCAGTTTAATGTATTGGGATCCTGAAGACTATGCCAAATTCTACATCTTTGTTTTAAGGAACTTGAATTATTTGAAAAATGCAAGGAAGTACCGAGTTAACATACCTGACATCAGCCTTACGACCCAAGGCCAGTTACCTGTGTTTCTATGGACCATTGACTCAAATATTTTAATAGATGGCACCCACTGATCTAATAGTTCGAAACATGGTTTCAGGAATATATTTAATTACTGAATATCTTCTGCTTAGTGAAAAACATTTTGGGCTGGATGCAGTGGCTCACGCCTGTAATCCCAACACTTTGGGAAGCCACTTTGAGGCGGGTGGATCACCTGAGGTCAGGAGTTTTGAGACCAGCCTGACCAACAAGGTGAAATCCTGTCTCTACTAAAAATACAAAAATTAGCCGAGCCTGGTGGCAGGCGCCTGTAGTCCCAGCTACTCGGGAGGCTGAGACAGGAGAATTGCTTAAAACCGGTAGGCGGAGGTTGCAGTGAGCTGAGATTGCGCCACTGCACTCCAGCCTGGGCGACAGAATGAGACTCTGTCTCAAAAAA
>NW_016809834.1:2685032-2701894 GCF_001698545.2 Rhinopithecus bieti | reverse complement strand
AAAAAAAAAAAAAAAAAGAAAGGAAAAGAAAAACATTTTGATTTTGTTTTGTTGCTTCCATGTACTCTGAGTAAGCTATAGAGTCTGGGAGAACAAGTGAAGTTTACTTAAATAAGTTTAAGTAGAGAGCTGTATTTAAAGTGTCACTACTTAAAAAAAAAAAAACTAACTGCATTTTGGGGTTTATTTTACCTGCCAGTTCATGCTACCTGTGCAAGAAATGTAAGAATCCAGGCCCAGGGAAGAAAAGAGTAATTCTTATTACAGAATGTCTTTTGGGTATTGTAACTACCAGCTCACCCATTCTCTGCCTTTCCTCCCAGTTTAGAGTATTTTTTCAGCTCACATGTAGAAATTCTCAGTTATTAATGGATTATTTCCCGAAAGGTCATAGACATATACATATAAGTGCTTTCAAATGGTATATGAGTTACATTTTCATTTTGTTTTATTTTTAGTTAAATACATGTAATTATTCTAATGGTTCCAATATTATATTATTTTGATTTAAAGTATCACATTCTGACTGGGCACGGTCACTTACACCTGTAATCCCAGCATTTTGGGAGGCCAAGGTGGGCAGATTGCTTGAGCTCAGGAATTTGAGACCGGCCTGGGCAGCATGGTGAAACCCTCTCTCTACCAAAAATACAAAAATTATCTGGGCGTGTTAGCACATGTCTGTGGTCCTAAATACTTGGGAGGCTGAGGCAGCAGGATCACTTGAACCCTAGAGATAGAGGTTGCAGTAAGCTGAGATCATGCCACTGCACTCCAGCCTAGGTGACAGAGGGAGACTCTATCTCAAAAAATAAAATAAAATGTCACATTCTTTGGATTGTTTTATGTATTATTATGCACTAAAAAGGAACATTTCTTAAGAACATTTACTAATCTCCAGGCCTCTTAAGTAATTATTTATGAAGAAATTTTAATATATTGAAGAAAAGCTGAATGTTGAAACAAAACAAAACTCTAGATTAACATCTACCATAATGATGATGTTTTAATTTTGTGACAGTTACTCAGCTGAGAGAAACTTATGATGGATTGAGATGCATGTGCTAATGTTAAAAATGCTGTGTTTGCATTCTCAAATGAATTTTGCAGCTATTTTTTGACTAGTGAATATGGGGAATTTTTGTTTCATTCTCCCTATAGAAGGGAAAAAATCTTATTTTAAAACCACTACCACCTGCTAACTATGGATTCTTATTTTGGAGGCTTTTTTAAAGAACATCCTCCTTTGGTAAATTTTGAGCTAACAGGTGACTGCAACAAGGGAAAGAATGGGGTGGTTTTAAAAATCAAGGTAATTCAATAATTAGATTAGTTAATGTTAGATTACTGTAGCATGCTCCTTTCCCCTTTTCTATTTCTAGTTCTTATTAACTCTGCTGTCTGTGTCTTTCCAGTTCCTGTCGAGTGGTGTTGTCAATTGCGTTCTTGTTTGTAGTGTTTTTTGTTTTATTCCTACTATTCTGCACCTAAAACTGATCTACTAATTTGCTGTTTTGAACTCAGCCTTTGTCGGAATTATGGGTAACACAAGATCTTACAAACTGCTAGACTGGAATAGTTTCAATTCAGGTATTTTAATGGTCATTCAGTACTACATATGCTGACAAAAATTATGGCAGCTCAGTGAAGTTTTTAGAAATGTTCTAGATGAAGTAAGTTTAAGGTCAATTCAGTTATACAGCTATATTCTGTGCTACGTATGTAATAACTCTTGTAATTTCAGTGGAAATGCAAATATAAAAATGTGTTAATTAAAATGAATTAATGAAAGCCATAGAAATACTATAAATTATCAATGACTTTTCTTAGGTCATTAACTTCAGAATGATCATTTAAAATTTTATTTATTATGTTTTGGATGGTTTTCTATATCAGGTAAATGATGTAGGCATTAGCTTTAAGATTAAGCAAGTAATTGTTAAATATAAGTATTTAATGTTTCATAAATTAAAAATAAAGTATATTTAAATGCACATTTAGATTTGAATAGAATATATTTAGTGTTCTGTAGGATACTGTAAAACTGTAACTGTTAGCATTTTTATTTATAATTCTAGAAGTGTTCCAAAATAGATAACTAAGAACAGACTTGGGGATTAACAGCTTTCTTAAACTTTCCTCCTTCCCTTTCCACATGTGAATATAATTTTTAAAAGTAATTTTACATATGAATGTAGTTTGTAGCTTTTAAATAAACCAGACTAAGATAGCAAGTTTTACAGCTGATGATGTGTTTTAGAGTCAAAAGCAATTTTCTTTTGATAAAACATAATAATGTACATCTCTAATTGTTTACATTATATTTTTTAGAATGAAATAATACAACCATTTTGATTCAGTCAGAAGCTGGTATGTTGCCTAAAGAAACTTTTCAGTTATTTGTCTCAGAAAGTATATCTTACAGAAAAGCAAAGGCACCAAGGGGCTCAGAATTTTAGATAATATCTCATAATCTTTTCAATATTGTAAACTTTTTTTGTTCTTAGGAGTTCAAGATATAAGTTTTGATGTAAGTAATGCATGTTTGACTATGAAGTAAATCATATTCATCATGTAGATTTACCTAAATTCAGTCTGGTAAACCATATGATAAGTCCAACATTTACAGGTGCAGATTGATGTCAATCGATAAATCCATAGGGAAATTTCCTATCCAAGTTTTTACCAGCATGCTGTCACTGATTAGAATTAAAACGATCATTTGTTAGTGTAATATTTTGTAATTGGTCTTTAGTGAGAAATTGAAAAATACTTTGATAGGTTAATTTCTTAAAAGTTCAGAAATTAACCTAGCAAGGTATTTTTCAATTTCTCACTAAAGACCAATTACAAAATATTACACTAACAAATGATCGTTTTAATTCTAATCAGTGAGAGAATGGCGTAAACCCAGGAGGCGGAGCTTGCAGTGAGCTGAGATCCGGCCACTGCACTCCAGCCTGGGCGACAGAGCGAGACTCCGTCTCAAAAAAAAAAAAAAATAAGAACTTTTAAAACATAGGCAGATTAGTATAGTGGGAAGATATATAGAAAAAGGACATTGAGAGCATATTCATCATTAATAATGTAGGGAACTGAAATCTTGTCAGGGCAAAGATGTTTAGGATGAGATGTGTGTTTGTCAAATCATAGAACAATCTTGGAAATGGAAATGGCAATAATTAAATCTTATAGACATAGTAAGGACATTTTCCCACAAAAGCAGAATTATGGTTTGGCAAAGAGAAACATGGTTGAGGAAGCAGTATATCTTGCCATCATTTAAAATAATGTCAGGTAGAAAGTGTATGAAGACAAAAGGTGGATATAAGTTGTAGAATGTTAAAAGGACATAAATGATGACACCTCGTAGTATGCTTCTGATTAATTAGAATCTTTCTGGTAAGACCTAGTATATATTCAGAAACAACTGATTTTCATACTTGTTTAGGAAAAATAACTTGATAATTCTGAAGAAAAATTTGATATAGGTAAATATATGCAAATCATTCATGTATTCTTCTCTGTAATTTGAGAATATTTAGCCATTGCTCTCCTATGTAGAAAATCAAGAACTAACCATGTTAGGAAAATAATTGTTGATACCATTTTTATTAGGGCTAGAATTGCTCATTCACACTGTATTTCCTGGCTTCTTTGTACCATGTATTACATGAAGCATCATCATTTTAATAACAGCCTTCCAAGAGAAAATATACACCACCATATTAAATATAATTAATTATTAGACATTCTTATTTCAGAAACATTAAAATATGGAAAGATATGGGAAGATTATTATACAGTATTGTTGTATAAAATATGACAGATCATGCAAGCTTATATCAGAATTTATTTTGTGCCATGCAATTTGCTAGGTGTTAGGGTGGAAAGTTTGCCAGTCCCTCTGCCTTCATGAAGCTCATATTCTTGGAGGATAGAAAAACATTAAATAATTTACTGTGTAGTATGGTGTGATACAATATAAAGGTTAAAGAAGAAGGCTTGATTAACTCTGTATGAGGGAAACTTACAGAAGTTGTAATTCTTGAGCTCAGATTTGAAGGATAGATGGGAGAATCACATAGATTTATATTTCGGTACCCATGTTTATATATACTTTGAGTGTGGTTCTGAAACTTCTAGAATTTGCAAAACAATGTGCTAGCCAGTACTCATTTGATGATGTTTACATAGTTAGTTCATGCTTACTAGGTTGCTTGCCACGGAGTACAAAATATCTTGGTTAGTTTAGCTTTTTTTTTCTGTCTCCTTTTCTCCTGCTTTGCTGCCTTAGTTTATGTTAACTACAATGTTAGAATTTTTTTTTTTTTTTTTTTTTTGGAGATGAAGTCTTGCTCTATCGCCTGGAGTTCAGTGGCGTGATCTCAGCTCACTGCAACCTCTGCCTCCCAAGTTCAAGTGATTTTCGTGCCTCAGCTTCCCAAGTAGCTGGAATTACAGGTGTGTGCCACCATGCCCAGCTGATTATTTTTTGGTAGACACAGGGTTTCACCATGTTGGCCAGGCTGATCTCGAACTTCTGACCTCAAGTGATCCGTCTGCCTCAGCCTCCCAGTGTGGGGATTACAGGCATGAGCCACCACACCCAACCCTAGAAATGTTTTTATAGAGCAGGAAGAAGGGAACTCAATATTAGAATTTATTTTAAAAATGTTACCTTTACTTATCATGCTGCTTATGTTTCTGGCTTGGTAACAGACTTTGAGAAAGGCCAGGCAGGTGAGTGTTGCTGCTAGGAAGCAGAATGCAGCATTTACATTACAGATCTTATGTGTGACATTCTAGGATTGGAAGTGCATAAGAATAAGGGTAGCCTATGCTCATATTTGCATTCGATCATTGACTATAGGGTGGAGAATGGGCTTAAAGGCAATAAGACTATAGAGAGGGAGACCAGTTAGTAGATTGTGTGGTAACCTTGGCTAAATAGGTAACCTAGGTTTTGGTGGTGATAGGAGAGCTACATTGATCAATAACTTATTATGTGCCACGTAGTCTTTTAAGTGTTTTGTAATAGTAGGCCATTTAATCCTCAAAACAGATCTCTGAGGTCGGCACTAATCCTGTTTTGTAGGTGAGCAAAGTGAAGCAGTAGTTTTCCAAAGGTGAATAGTTAGAAAGTGGTTGAGTCACAGTTTGTACTTGCGTACTCTGGCTTCAGAACCTATACTCGTAACTATAGATTAATGAGGTATTTTGAGTATAATAACAGCAGGACCTAGTAACTAGTGAAATGTGGCAAATGAAGCAGGCTCTTGTCTGCTTTAAAGACAAGAGAAAGAAAGGGGAATTATCCCACATACCTACAGCTCTAAAATTATACATAGCAATTGGGTTCTACCCTTTGGAAACTCAAGTTTATTTGAGCGTTGAGATGGGAAAATGTTTACAGAGCAAGTTTTAATAGTCCTAACTCAGTTTTCAAATGAGTATGATCTTTTATTTTTTTCGCTTGAGTTACCACCAGAAGTATTTTTGAGTAGCTAACATACATAATTTTTAAATCAGTGATAATCTTGATAGTTGTGGATAATTTGCTATTTTTTCCTCTGTGGAGATTGCGTGTCAGCTTAGTTTTTTTTTTTTTTTTTTTTTTAAGAAGAAGTAAAGTAGTTATATAGTGTGGTATCAAAATGTAATTATATATTAGTTGGAGATAGTTTCCGGATGTAGACAAAATTTGTGAGTTGATATTTTAAGTCCTGAGTTAGTAAAACAAGTTGTTTAACACTAGATAGCTTTTGTTTGTTTTGAGAATATTTTAAAAGGGTTTTAAACAGATTTTATTTTAGACAGATTATAGATCTTAGGACATATTATACTTAAGTTTTTCTCATTCATAAACTTTTACTAGTGATAAGGCAAGCTTTGGATTAATGGTTCAAAATTAGAACATATTAGTCTTTTTTGTTAGCCGTCAGAATTATAGTTGTTTAGAAAATTTATTTTAGGAGCAAAAGTGAGTAGTTATGTCCTATAAAAATAAGTATGATAATTACTTTACAAAATATTTAATGGTAACAAAGTGTGAGTCAGATGATTATATAAGGATATATTTATAGAATGTAGATGTCAGTCTGCTCATCTGAATGAATTTCTTTTTTTAAGTTTCAATTCAGATAAGTTTTTCTTCAGTGGATGTTTGTGGAGTGCCTACCATGTGTTGAATACTGTGTTGGGTACTGGGAACAAAATTGTTAAGCCAGGCAGGCAGGCTGTTCACACCCAGTCTAGGGTAATTCTTACACTATTTGGTGTGTGCATATGTGTGTATTGGTTAAATGGAGATAGGTGGTAGGCTGTCTTGGAACTTTAATTCTACTGATAATCTCAGCAATTATCATTTTCTCTGAGAGATACTTATAAACAGATGTACAAACTATACCTAAAGTAGTTATACAGCTTTTGGTTTTCAGTATTTTAATAAGGTTTTCAGGAAGTAGATAAATAAGTTCAAGATGCAAGATGGCATAAATACAGTATGTGTGACATGTGAGCTTTTCTATATTACCAGTAACTTGAGAATAATGAAACTCCAGTTACATTGTGTGTGTGTGTGTGTGTGTGTGTGTGTGTGTGTGTGTGTGCGCATGCGTGTGTGTAGTGAAATTTCACAATTATGGAGTAGATTACACATTTGACTTTCTAAATTTACAGATAGTAAAGACTCCAGTTTGGTCCAACATGGATTATATCTTAGTTTCCTCCTAACATCCCAAATGACTACGTCTTGATGTTTGCTCTGTATTTGCACATGACTTCCTCTATAATGAGAATCTTCTTCCTAGTCTACTGATCCCCACCCAGTTTGAGGTTATATACTCCTTTGAACCTGAACTCTCTAATTTCTTTTTCATTAGGGGAAATTTATCTTCTTCAAGAGGTTAGCAGTTGGAATGTTACTTTCAGGTATTTGGGAATATAGCTTTTTATACTGTCCGTTAACATGATAGATTATCATTGTCTTAACCTTTATTTGATCCAACCTAACATGTTATCTCTTTTGTTGATTTATAAATTAGATTGAATAACTGTCCATTTTAAAGTAATTTTATTGATACATAATATTTGTTTATGGGGTACATGTTTTATTTTGTTACATGCATAGAATAAGTAATGATCAAATCAGGGTATTTGGAGTATCCATCACCTTGAGTATTTATCATTTCTAAGTGTTGGGAACATTTCAAGTTCTCTCTTATAGCTGTTTTGAAATATACAGTACAGTGTTGTTAACTATAGTGAATCTGCTTTAAAACATTAGAAAAATTTCTTTTTTCTTTTAACCGTATTAAAAGAATCTGCAAGGCAGAGTTATTCTCTTCCAGGGCTATATAAAAATGGACTGAACTTAACATTTCAGGTAGTTGGTGTTTCTTAGTTGCCAGTTGTGTGATTGCCTAAAATCTCAAAGAGGTTGAGTTTAATAAGGGCATATCATGTTGAGTTGTTCACATTGTTATTTTCTGAGATATAAACTGCCGTTTTAGAATTTTACCAGTTTCACCTGCACTTCAGAAACAAAGTGTTAAAAAGATGGCAAGATATCGAGCTGTGGCCATGCTCTAGGAATGTAACATAGTAAAAATGAATGAATTCTGATGTCAACCTAAGTGTACTGACATTACCCCTAAAAGAGACATCAGTGAGGATTGATTTAGAGCTCAGTTCATGCCTGCAATTAAAAGGATATATTAAAAGATTTGTGATATTATCTACAAAGAGTTTTGACTCATAGAAGAAAAACATAAAATAGTATAAAATATAATTTGTGTATTAAACTTATATGTATAAAATATATAATTTGAGTATAAAAATGTTAAAAATATATTAATTTGTATATAATTAAATTTTAAATTCTCCTAAAATAACTTTTATAATTATAAATAATTCTGTAGATTAGCAGAAGAAACATGGTGTTTAAGGTGAAGAGGTTTGTTTCTTAACTTCTTTGAAATGTTTATTAAATGTGACCTCACATCTCAGCTGTATATCCTTCAAATAACTAAATAGTATCATTTCATATGTAGCATATATAGTTGCCACAAAATTTTAAGCCAGACTCTGTTTGCTTTTATGTTAGTATAGTATCCTCAATTTTGTACTTTTGTAGGGTGAATAAAATAATTCAAATTCATTTCTTATAGGAAAACACAATACATTCCTGTAAGACTGTAGCTATCAGTTTTTAAACCTTAAACATTCTATTATAGGGATTAAATGCTGTGATATCTCTGAATTTTTATTGGTAATAGAATAGGCCGAATCATAATTACTGCTTGAAGATCCTCTAGCTCATGTCTGGCATGAGTATAAAATAAGCTTTGAAGATAAATATAACTTTTCTTTACTGTTAAACAAATTAATCTTAATTTTGTTTTAATTAAACGCCCCCTAAATTTAGTAGCCAAAAATTTTTCCTTTAGTCTCTTGCTTACAGTTGTAGATAATTGTTAGTATAATTACCAGTTTGTGATTAAGTGCTCCCTACTGTATGCTTGCCTTGCTTTCACCTAGAATTTAGGGCCATTACTTTCTGTAACCATTTCAGTGAGCTGCCATAGTTTTCAGTCTGTACTGTCACCTGATCCAAGCATGCGCCAAAATATCCACTGTTTCTGGCTCCTGTATGCTGAATCTGCTTTGCAAACCCTTCGTTCTTTAAGCTTTTGCTTTAGCCAAAAACCAAATTTAACAAGTTTTCTGGAGTGTGGACATATGCCATTTGCTTCCTTAGCTCCCATGTTATGTAACTCTTTAGCTTTGTATTAAACTTGTAAATACTTTATTAAATACAATAATGGCATCCCCATGTGCAATTGTGTGGCTCATGTGTTAAAATAAAGGCTGCTTGTGAATTTGTCAGAAGAATATGAATGCTCCACTTGTGCTGCATTCAGCTTTTTGTTTGTTTGTTTTTTGAATCAGCCATTTATTCTTTCATACTGTTTGGTTTAATTATTTGATTATTTTATGTGTTATACTAAGGTAAGTTTAATGTAAATGAACTTTGTATTCTATGTGATATCTCATAGGAATTGTTATAATATACTTTCCCACTTAGATATGCTGGCCTTTTAAAATAAATATATGCAGAACTTAAGTAGCTTCCTCCATTTTTTATTAATTTTAAAACACTGTTTATGGATTACTTTCTGTAAAGTTCATTTTAAAACAGTAAAGCTACCATGTATTACTTGTGGTACAGATGTAGGCAAACCTAATGTGAGAAAATCTATTCTTATAAAACATAGTACATAATTATTTGCTTCAGAAAATAATATTGTAAACTTCTAGAATGGTTTAAAAGTAAGTAGGTTTTATTAGTGAATGAAAAGATAAGCCTTTTTATTTCATGCAATTTTTTGGGAAAATAGGTATTTTCTAAACTGGGATACATTTCTATAGTTATTTGTGATAAGTATTTTCTCAGAATCGTAGGTAATTTAATAGATTAGAGCAACCACCTGAATAATAGTTCATCTTATGATACAAAAATTCTCTTTTAGGAAAGGATGATGTTAAATGGATGTTCAGATTGGTCCGTAAGTGTGTATGTCTTAGAAGAAAAGAGAGTATGGATTTGGAAGTGTATTTTGCTGTTAATATATATATTTCATTTGGGAATATGAAGAAATTCTTTAACACAAGTAGTATTTGTGTAAAATAGGTTCACTTAATTGTTCACACATTTCTTAATTTATAACATTGATTGCTAATACCATATTGTAGTCTTTTCTATTTCTCGTCCTTATTTGATCTTGTACTTTGATGTTTTTCTCAGTTTCCTGAATTCTGCATTTCTTTCTTCTGAAAGAAAGTTTTAAGGTAGCTTTGTCTTGGAACCAAAACTTTAATTCAAGAACTGGCTGGCATCATTTGTAGTTCTGGCTTTTATCTCCTTAATTCTCCCCTTTGCTGATCCTCCTCCCTGTGGAGGAAACAAAAATTTCATCATAGGAATGTGAGCTATAACACGCCTCTTAACCTTTCTTTACTTTGCTGTCTTCACTATTTTACTAGTGAGTATAATTCTACTTATTCTACTAATTTTGAAAAACATATTTTGAAAATCAGATATATACTGCAATTCAAAATAGAAACTGGATTTTTTGGTTTTAGATTTATTAGTGTCTTTTATATGGAAAATTTACGATGAGAGCTTAGCATTCTATTTACAGTTGATTTTTTTTTTCTATATCAGGTTGTTCCCAAATGAGAATTGGCCACAAAAAGAAATAAATTATGATATGCTAATTATAGACTTTCTGTTTTTAACACATTGTACATGAAAAGCTACTATAATTTGCAGCTGCTGTCACCAGTAGTTTGCTGCTAAATGCAAGTGATTAGGAAATATGTATGACAGATGCTCCACTTACAGTGCTCCATTACAAGCAATATTGGACTTCTCTTTGGTAATAAAATACAATTCTGTGATTCTAAATCATTTTTAAAAATTACAGACCAATACATGGAGTGTTATATCTGAAATTTTTCCTTATATACATTACCAAAGTATTGGAGTTAATTTTTTAAGTGTGTTTGCTTTCTTTTTTTTTTTTTATTTAGTCTCTAATTTCTTGTATTTTGCCTGAAGACCCACATCTCTGTAGAAGGATGGCTTACAGATGGCTTTCTCTCTTTTAACATTGACAAATCTTTGCCTTGGAAAGAATCCACAATATAGTGAGTTATAAAAAAAATAGGTACCAAGAAATGAAATCAGAATTTAAGTTAAATTTATGGATATAACACATAAGGTGTTCACTCAGTGAGGTGAGATGTAGAATATCCTCTTAGTCTAATTCTAAAATTCTAATCATAGCTAAGATAAGAATTTGGAAACTCTGGGTCTACATTTAAAATTATATCTAATCATATATTCCTTTAGTTATCTCTTAAAGTAATAAAGCAAATGCAGATAGGTGGTTTGTTTTCCAGCAATCGAGTTTAAAATGTTAAATCTTATGCCTTTTGAGAAGTAACATTTTAAAGATGGGAAGTTGAAAAATCCATTATAGAATAATACTTCTTTACTTCCCATAGTATGTTTATTTTAAACATTTCATGTTCATATAGATAATGTGCTGTTGAGTAATAAACTGATTTAAAATTTATTTTTCAGATGAACCAGAAACTCGAGATGCATGGTGGGCAGAAATCAGACAAGAAATAAAATCACATGCTAAAGCATTAGGCTGTCATGCTGTAGTGGGCTACAGTGAATCAACTAGCATCTGGTAAATGATAATAACAACTTGATTTTCTAGACACTAATTTAGACTGCCATCTGAAAGGGGAAAAGCTTTATGCAAATAAAAGAAAAGAGAATAGCGAAGTGGTCAGGAGCATGGGCCTTGGAGTACATTAGATTAAGGTTCGTATGCCGTCTTTGCCAGTTAATGACTGTGTAATTTTGAGAAAGTTATTTAACTCTTCTGAGCCTCAGTTTGTACATTAAAATGGAGATAATACCACAGATCAATTAATTGTTTAAATCAATATTAAATGAGAATATAATACTGGCACATAGCAAATATTAACTCTAGTCTTCCTTTATTCTACTGTGTAACTGTATCAACTTCTTTCACTGGAACCTTTGGAACCCTTAATCTACTGTAAATGAATTGCCATGTGCCTTTAAAGTTTGTCCACAAATTCATTCTGCCTTCTTTTACCTACTGTAATGTAACTTTCTCCTGCTAACAAATCATTCTTCCTAATACTGACAAATTAGGGAGGGGCTTTCATACTCTTGGTTCTCAATTCCTTTTTCTCCTTCCCTTCATTTGAACAATCTCCTCCTTTAAAGTACATGCCACTCTACTGTTCCATTATCTACTTCCAAAGCATTCTTTTGCCTTTCTTAGTTACTTCTCTGTTCTCTCCTCCAGTTACACGTGATTATGTTCATTCTAGCAGCTGGCATTATAGTTTCTTATTTTCAAGTCCTCTGACCCCACTTAACTTTCAACCATATTTTGGACCCCAGTATCACTTGATACTGTTCCTCCTTAAAATTTTGAAACTATAAAATTTTACTCTCAGATCACAACTTAACATTTTTCTACCAATATCATTTGCTCTTTTATATCTAGTTTGTTTTGAACCTTACCTTAACCAATTGTTTTCTCAGCCCCTTACTTAGGTTCTGGCTTTTCTTTTTCTTTTGCCATCCTTGAACCCTACTTTCAGCCCCCTCGGAAGTTTACAATTGATATCATCTAGAAACTGTTTAACCTTCTGCTGTCTTATTTTTCTACCATCTATTCTTAGATAATTCTTACCGTCAGATCCTCTGCTCTTGTGGTGATCCTTATTGTTAGGGAAAAATGATTGAACTGTAGTAAATGTGGGCATTACAGAGACATATTATTTAATCTTCTGTGGGCTTTTCTTTTCCTTTGCAGATCATGTGTTATACTCCTGGACTGTTTATTCCCATAGTAGCTGTTCTACTCTTGTTAACTACTAACTTTGTCATGCTTATCTTGCCTTACTCCCTGGTTGTCTTGCCCCACTGATGGATTTAATGTCATAAGCTTTCAAGCCTCAGATAAATGGTTTTTTTGTTTGTTTGTTTTTGAGACAAAGTTTCACTCTTTCACTCAGGCTGGAGTGCAATGGTGTGATTTCGGCTCACTGCAACCTCTGCCTCCCAGGCTTAAGTGATTCTCCCGCCTCAGCCTCCTTAGTAGCTGGGATTACAGCTGCCTGCCACCATGTCTGGCTAATTTTTGTATTTTTTATACAGATGGGGTTTCGCCGTGTTGGCCAGGCTGGTCTCAAACTCCTGACCTCATGATCTGCCTGCTGCGGCCTCCCACAGTGCTGGGATTACAGGCGTAAGCCACCATACCCAACCAGAGATATGGTTTTATAAAGAAGACATAGTTCTTGGTATCAGATTTACATTCTACTGGATAATTATGATGTAAAATAAATTTTAAAATTGAGATATAGATGCTTTGGGATCCTAGAGGGCTGAAAGCTCGAAGTAGAATTGGAAGAAAGTGTCAGTGAAGTAACTGATGCTTGAGTTGGATTTTGGGGGATGAATATGAATTATATAAATAAAAAGAAAAGGCATAGGGAGAGGTTTCAAAGCTTACAAGATGCATTCGACACTTAAAAGAGTAGCAAAAAAAGAAGGCCACAGAATGTAGACTCAGGATGGCTGAAGATAGGTCACAGTTGGAGGAGTCTGCAAATGAGTTCAGTTAATTTACTTAGAAGTTTGAGTACATTTGACAGAAGCTTTTTTTCCTTTCTAGACCTCAAAAACATCTATGTATTTAAAATTTTACTAATCTTTTCTGTTCCAGCCCATACTACTTTCTGTTACTGCATTAAACTCTCTGAAATGCACTTCTGCTCTTATAACTTCTTGATTCAAAGGCATCAGTGGTTTCATGTTATTCCTTCTGACATCCTTAATTCCTACCTACGCTTTAAGCCTGGTCTCCCTTTGTTTATTTACAGTTCAAGTGACTGTTCTTCCCTGTTCTGTTAGGCTTCTGTTTTATTTATACCAGGTTTTCAGCAGTTCATCCCTAGGTTGCTACTTTTCTCATTTGTTTAGGTTATCTCATTCAATAATTATGTTGATCGTTTAATTTTTTAGGTTTCAAATCGGGTGACATATAAAGAATTTAAAAATTATTTTGAATATCAGTTTTCTGTTAGATGATGATATAGTTTAAGCTTCATTTAGTATATTTTATGTATTGTTTCAGAAACCTTTATAATGATTTAAATTTAGATTAAGCTATATAAATCACCTATATAGAGATATTTAAATAGTTGTGCTTTTAGAATAATTTTAATAAAACTTCATATACATTTAAAGAATATTTTAATATAATTTGATTCATACTAGATTCAGCAATTAATTTATTACTGCTTATATATTTTGAAACATTTCATTCTTTCAGCTTTGCCATATTTTAAATGAAGTTATTGTCTTTCATATTAATACTTTATTTCAATTTTTAATTTATGAAGAATTCTTGTCCTCCATTCAAATAAAGTTACCTCTGTTTTCTAGGCTAGGTTTAGGAGTTAAACCTCATAAATATTAATTAATATTTAGTAGAGTCTAACTTGAACTTAAATTGTCACTGTTATAATTATTTTGATATTTAGCATTTTCCAAAGTTATACTGTCTGAAAAATGTTAACTTATTTGTGTTTTTTCCTTTATAGTGAAGAGGTCTGCATTTTATCTGCATCTGGTACAGCGGCTGTACTGAATCCTAGATTTCTGCAGGATGGCACCGTGGAAGGCTGTTTGGAACAGAGGTTGTCATGGCAGCCTGGCTTATTTTCCATAAGGGCAGAGAAGGGAGAGGTTGACTTTTTTTCTCAGAGTTGGGATAATTCTTCTCCGTAGGGTGGCTTACAGTGATACAGTGTAGAAATCAGGACCAAGCACTTCATTAATTTTTAACTAACCCATAGTAACAGAGGAGTATTGGATTCTGTACTATATGGCAAACATTATTGTTTCTAGTATCTTGATAAGTGACATATATGACTGCCAGTTGAAGAATTTCAAGTGTACATGTTTTTTTACTTTGTCATGATATAGAACTAATCTTTTGATTTTTGTCTTCCTTTCATTTTCCTGTGTCTCACCTCCAAAAACAGAGGTTATGAAACAATTTTATAAAACAATTCTTAATTTACAAAATAATAAAAGTACTGTATTTTATCAAGATTATCTATAGATATAATATATGTGGTCCTTCCCTGTCCATAGGGAATTGGTTCCAGGACCCCTTGCAGATATCAAAACCTGCATATGCTCAAATCCCTTATATAAAATGGTATAGTACTTGCATGTAACCTATGCACATTCTCCCCTATACTTTAAATAATCTCTAGATTATTTGTAATACCTGTTACCTGTTCATCATTTCATTTTCATGGATTCAGTGTAATGCTCAGCACGTGGTAAATTAATTTTTTGCTTTTTGGAATTTTGTGGGATTTTTTTATTTTTTTCCTGAGTATTTCAACCTGTGGTTGGTTGAATCCATACATGCCAAACCCATGGATACGGAAGGGTGACTGTATATTTAAATATATATACATACACACACACACACACACACACACACACACACACACACATATAAACTATAGTTTGTTACCAGAGTCTACCTGGATAATACAGATTTTAATTACCCCTTATGCCACAGTGTGCCTATTTACTTCCCCCCTGCCCAGTATTAATATATTAAGCATATATTAAGAAAGGAAGCAAAGGTCAAGTGTGTGGTGGCTGACGCTTGTAATCCCAGCACTTTGGGAGGCTGAGGCGGGTGGATCACTTGAGGTCAGGAGTTCGAGACCAGCCTGGCCAACATGGTGAAACCCCATCTTCACTAAAAATACAAAAATTAGCCTGGCATGATGGCAGGCGCCTGTAATCCCAGATACTCCGGAGGCTGAGGCAGGAGAATTGATTGCTTGAGTCTGGGAGGCGGAGGTTGCAGTGAGCCAAGATGGCACCATTGTTCTCTAACCTGGGCAACAGAACGAGACCCCATCTTAAAAAGAAAAAAAAAAAAAGGCAAAAAAATTCTGTACCTTGTCAAATTTAGTGTAAACTTGCAAGCATTTAAGATATTCTAGTTCTGGTATTCACTAGAGGAACTTGGTCAGTTTCTTTGGTCAGTATTAAAATGGATATTGACTATTATAAATTCCAGAGCCTTAAAGGTCATTGTAAATAGGAAAGTGAAGGTGGGGCATTTTGAAGCACACTAAATAGTTAGAATGTTGTGTTGAGAAAACTCTCTTTGTCAGTGAGTTGTACCGGTGGTACGATATAGTTCTTATACATCTGTAGATTTCATTCTTAAGTTGATAGGAAGCCTAATTTAACAAATAACCTTTTTCATGTAGCTTGGTTTTTTTCTGTATTGTGGCTTGGATGGATACAGTACATTCTCTTATATGGTAGTTTAGTACAATAGATGCCACCCCTAGTTGTAAAAAAAAAAAAAATAAAGAAAAAACAAGGAAAATGTCTTTTCCTTCTGCTATGAAATTATTGTTGCTTATTAGAAAAAATTTGGAGAATGTAGGAGAGTAGAAGGAAAAAAAGATTCCTTATGGTCTCACTATTCAGGGACAATCCCTGTGTACATTTCATATTTCGAATGCTTTCATAAATTTTAATACTTTTATTTTTATGCCTTATATATACCACTAATGTTGAAATTTGTGTGAGCTGTTTAGTTAAAAATTGCTTCAGTTTTCATCCTTTTATACCCCCTTATAACACATTGACTTTGGATTCAAACAAACTGAAATTCAAACATGAGGCCTGCTACTTAGTGCTTAGTGTGACTTAGCAAGTTATCTCAGGTTGGTTTCAGGCTAAGTGGAACTACTATTTGCTGCTATATGGTGAACATTATACTGGAGAGGTGGGTGTGTTTAGCCATAGTTTTCTTATTTAATCTCCAAAGAAACCCACAAACTTCTCTAGGTACATATTCTAGTTTTATAAAGGAGTTTCTGAGAGGTTAAATAATTTTCTTGTTCAGGATCACACAGTTCGGTTCAGATGTCTGACTTCTCTGTTAGTTGCAATATACCAGAATGGCATCTTCACAGTAAAAAAATAATATCTGGGAGTAATTTAATGTGAGTTAGAGAGTTATGAAGATTCAGTTAAAAATTCTGTAGTCCCAGCTACTTGGGAGGCCAAAGTAGGAGGATCACTTGAGCCCAGGAGTTGAAGGCTACAGTGAACTATGATTGTACCACCACCACACTGCAGCCTGGGTGACAGCAACACCCTGTATCCAAAAAAAAAAAAA
>NW_016809834.1:2644722-2684852 GCF_001698545.2 Rhinopithecus bieti | reverse complement strand
AAAAAAAAAAAAAAAAAAAAACAAGATCTACAAAAGTCTTGTTTCCTGGTATATATAATATGAATTTTCCTTTACTTTTTAAATCTGTCTGGTTGCCAAGTTTCAGCTTCTAATGGGTTACTTTAAGTTAGGGAGCATTGAGACCCACATCTTTCCAGAGCTCTGGAGGATCTGCTTGTGTGAAAGCGTGGAATTTTTTTGTGGAGCTTCTCTCTGTTTCCATCCTTATTGTGCCGACATGCTCAAATTTAATGAACGAAAAAAACGCGTAATCATTTTAGAATGAACTCACAAACAGCATAATACAACAAGCATTTTATAATAAGTGGGGAGGTTGTGGATGGTTAATTTGTGGTTTATGTATGATATATCATTTATGAAATAGATGTTTTGGTTTTTCAAAAAAGTTAAAACTATCACAGGAAATTAGAAATCTTAGAGTTGCCTATTTTTGACTTACTATTTTTCTTTTTTAATACTTTTTACATTAAATTAAAACTATTATGCTTGGATTTTGTTTTCAATTTTGGGGTACCTAGTAGCTGTATATATTTATAGGGTACATGAAAATATACAATTAAATTATTGATTATAGTCACCCTGTTGTGCTATCAAACGCTAGGTCTTATTCATTCTTTCTATTTTTTTTGTACCCATTAGCCATCCCCACCTTCCCTCCAGCCTGCCACTACCCTTCCCAGCCTCTGGTAACCAAAATATTTTTTTGTTTGGGAATTTTTTTTGTGGTTATATTTGTCAACCAGTGGGAAAATGTCATCATCATCATCTAACCATTTTTTTTTTTTAATGTTGTATCCCAGAGAAAAAACTTTGAGGTGATAGTGGTGTTTGTCAGGTGATAAGTCATCACACAAATAAATTGGTGCAAAATGACTTTGCAGTTGGTAAGTCTTTTCTCTCATAGGAAAAATGCATGGTTCTGATTTCATGATCGTTTTTAATTCTTATCAGTCATAGTGGTACTCTTGTAGCCTACAGTGGTAGAAGTTGGATAGTTTGTATACAAGTACTGTGTATATAATATCACTTACATAATTATTTTTGAAAAAATTTGTATGTTTTTAAAGAATGTCTTTTTTTTTTTCTTAATCTATTTATATAGGCTTGAAGAAAATTTGTCTACACGTTGTGGGTTTTGCCATATACCATATGATGAACTGAATATGCCATTTCCAGCTCATCTCACATATTGCTATAACTGCAGGAAACAAAAAGTTCCTGATGTTCTGTTTACAACTATAGACCTCCCAACAGATGCAACAGTTATTGGAAAAGGTTGTCTTATTCAAGCAAGGTATGTTTGTGAAAACATCATTTGGTGTCCCTGAAAAAGTATGATATATGGAGCCATAAACCTATTTTCAAGTGTCAGCTCTACTGTTTCCAACCTGTTTGATCCTGCACAAACTGGGCAATTCTATTGGAACTTTGTATTTTATTGCATGTAAAAAAAAAAAAAAAAAAAAAAACCAAAATCCTCTGTGTAAAACTCAAATAAGTTTTATACAAAAGCAGTTTTAACTTTTAAATTCTATGCAAATATTTATCATTCTGGGAATTATTAACCTGCCAAAGGCTAGGGATGTGACTAAGTATAGACTGCTTCAATGACGTTCAATGTGTAACACATTTTAGAAATTGACTCTCTTTTTTTCTTTTAAAGAATAGTGCCATGAAGTGTTTCTTTTACTGCTTTAATTAGCTGGTAAGAGTTCCTTTTAAAATGCACTGGAGTAGAAAATCCTAATTGGGACACTCATGACAACAGCTGCCAGGTTACCAAATTCATCAGGTACTTCTGTCCTCATCTTAGTTCTGACATCTCAGCAATAGTGACACCATTATTTTTGCCTTGAAATTCCTTTGATTTCATGATGCCACACCTTCTATGTTTTCCTACCTTTATGTGTAATCTTCAGCCTCCTTGTTGACTTCTCATTTCTTGATCTTTGAGAGCCATGGGTTTGGACCTTTTGCTCAAACTTTTTCCCTAGTTGAACTCATCAACTTATATAGATCTATATGCTATCTATGTATCTGTGACCGCCAAATTTATAACTCTAGTCCAGAACTTTCTTTTGAGCTTTAGACTTTTATACCTGTCTACTTCTATCCCATTTTGATAAGCCATAGGCATCTCATACTTGTTCCACATTGAACTGCAGATTTTCTCCACTTTTCTTATTAGCCTTTTTTGTTTTAATAAATGGTACCTTTATCCAGTTCTTCATGCCAAATTTGGTATTCTTTGACACTATCCTCTTTTTCAACCTCCCCACATCAAATTTATTACAAAGCCCATTGATATTTCTTCTAAAATGTATTTCTAATCCGTTTATTTTTTTCCATCTTGCATCTTAGACCTTCCATTTGGGATTGTTTTCCTTTTGCCTTAAGTGTACACTTTAGTATTTATTTTGATGGATCTGCTGGTGGTGAACTATTTTTTTTTTGGTCTGTCTGAAAAATGTGATTATTTTACTTTTATCTTTAAAAAATATTTTGGGCTGGCAGTTGTTTCTTTACAGCACATTGAAGATACTCTTTCACCACTGTCTTCTGGCTTTCATTGCTACTGTTGAGAAATGATCTATTAGTCTAATTACTGTCCCTTTGAATGTAGCCTACGTGGTACAAAGTAGATGCTCAAGTGACTTGTATTTTTTTAATGAGTAACATTTTCTTCTGCTTTCCATTTATATTGAACACATGCAGTTATAAAACCTAAGATTTTAAATGATATTCTCTACTGATTTTGGTCATTATTTCATTTTAGAGATTTTGAGATTTTTTTATTTTGTTTACTGAAATGTGGTTCTTTAAAATATTTAATTTTTATGGGTAAACAGGTGTATGTATTTATGGGATACATGAGATACTTTGATACAGGCATGCAATGCATAATAATCGCATTGTGTAAAATGGGGTATCCATCCCCTCAAGCATTTATCCTTTGTCTTAGAAACAATCCTGTTATACTCTTAGTTATTTTAACTTGTACAATTAAATTATTATTGACTGTAGACACCCTGTTGTGCTATCAAATACTAGGTCTTATTCATTCTTTCTATTTTTTTGTACCCGTTATGAAATAGGATTTTTAGTGCAAATTTATACAATGACAAAAAAAGAAAAGTTTATTGATATAACTCAGTAAGTCCATTAAAAACAAGTAAATGTTTTATTCAGCACACTTTTAGAAAGTTTTAAAAATTGACATATTTAAAGATGGTACCAAGAATACTGTTCACTGACTTATTTTCATTTACAGGTTATGTCGCTTAAAAAAGAAAGCACAGGCAGAAGCAAATGCTACAGCTATCAGTAATCTGTTGCCATTTATGGAATATGAAGTGCATACTCAGCTAATGAATAAACTAAAACTCAAAGGAATGAATGCTTTGTTTGGACTAAGAATTCAGATCACAGTGGGTGAAAATATGTTGATGGGCTTAGCGGTAAGTTTAGATGTTTTTGGTTTTGTTTTATGATTTTCTTAATTATAGTAGATTCTATTTTATGTGATTCAAAGAGTCTTTTCAAAGACTTATCTAAAGACTTTGACATTAAGACCTTTATGGGATGAGGACATTTTAAGAAGTGAAAAATCTGGTGATAGGTTTTCACATATTTTAAAGGGACTGTGATCATAACTTTAACAATTCTATTTCTAAAAGTTAATGTTTGTCACTTGCTTAATAAGTTGTCCACAGTTTTTCTGGACTTTATTATTGTTTACATATTGCTAAAACAGGGTTCCCCCATCTCGGTACCAGGGCAGGATACCTCTTTGTTGCCGGGAACTGAGTTGTGCTTTGTAGGATGCTTAGCAGCATCCATGGCAACTCCCCACTATAAGATAGTAGCATCTCCCTAGTTGTGACAATCAAGAATGTCTTCAGAAATTGCCAAATGTCCCTTGGTGGGCAGAGCAAAATTACCCCAGGATGTGAATTAATCTTTAGTTTTGATGGAGAAGATAAAGCAAAACATGTGAGACACTATTAGACAGACAATTAAGCTTTATCATAAATGTGCACCTGTGGCCAGTGGTAGACTGTGTAATAAAATACAGGTGTTTCTGGCCAGGTGTGTTGGCTCACACCCATAATTCCAACACTTTGGGCGGCTGTGGTGGGAGGATCACTTGAGCCCAGAAGTTAGACCAGCCTGGGTGAGACTACTCTCTCTATAAAAAATACTAAAAATTAACCACGTGTGCTGGCAGGAAGCTCAGGTGGGAGGATCACTTGAGTCCTGGGAGGTTGAGGCTGTAGTGAGCCCTGATCATTTCACTGCGCTCCAACCGAGGCGACAGAGTGAGACTCTGTCTAAAACAAAACAAAACAAAAAAAAAGGTGTGTTTCTTAAGTGCTGATGAAATACAAGAGAAGAAAAGCTGTATCTTAGCTTAAGGTTCATTTTGGCTTGTTAGCAAATAAATTCAGACTGGAAAGATGATAATGAGGAAAGCCAGTGCTGCTTCTATAAGTAGTGTAGGACTCAGAGAACCAGGTACCTGCAAAATGTGTATTGATCATATGGAATCTGATGAACCACGTTTATGGAAATTCTCTCATTTTCTAGGTACTTTGCTAACCAGCATTTTGTCTGTGTTACTGGCAGTTTTAAAATTTAAATTCTCTTGCCATCTTTTTGAGAATACATAGACATTTAATTTTAAGAAATTTATGGAATCTGACTTTTTTGTCTCTATACATTTGCAGGTCGAATGCACATTTGTTCCGTGTTTCATCTTTCTCTAAGAGCAAATATGTAAATTTTTGTATGTAGAGGATAATTGTATGATGATGATAAACTAATTAGGTATTAACAGTTTTCTAACAACAGAAATTTGTAATAAGTAACTTGGTTCATATTAAAATATTTGATATTTAGGCGGGGTATGGTGACTCATGTCTGTAATCCCAGCACTTTGAGAGGCTGAGGTGAGTAGATCGCTCAAGCCCAGGAGTCTGAGACCAGCCTGGGTAACATGGCGAAACCCCATCTCTACTAAAAATACAAAAATTACCCAGGCATGGCAGCTTGTGCCTATAGTTCCAGCGACTTGGGAGGCTGAGGTGGGAGAATCAGCTGAGCCTGGGAGCTTGAGGCTCAGTGAGCCGTGATTGTGCCACTGCCCTCCAGTCTGGGGACAGAGCGAGACCCTGTCTAAAAAAAAATTTCTCTTTTATACTTAGAGTAACTTGGGGAAAAGTGGTTATTTTAATTCAGTGGTCTAAAAATTTGTATGCTTAGTGAGGACATTGCATAAATATATAATTTGTGCTTGATGCAAGACTGTAATGATTGATGGGTGCCTATGCATGTCAGTTAAGAGCTGGATTCAAATTGAGGAGTTTAAAAAACATTTTGCTAGCTATAGCAAACATTTTTGATGATTGAGCCCCAGGAAACTAGTTTATGACACTGATGTAATTCAAGACTTGCCTCCAGTATTGCTTTTCTGATCCATACTAATCTTTTCCTTCTTGATCACTAGTGCTATTGACTACCGCGGTTTGACATTTCATCTTTGTGCTTTGTTATATTTTGTGCACTTAAATCGTAAGGTCTCAAGAGTAGCTTCTTTATTGGGTGATCTCTGATGAGTGCCGACTAGATGTTTGGCACTGTGCTATTCCAGAAGGAATGTGATATTATCTTCACTTTACAGGAGGAGAAAATGTGTGCTGTAATAGGTTGAGACTATAAAGTGATGTGGTTACATGTGTTAGAACTGGATTTCAAATCCAGGCCTATCTGATGCCAGAGTCTGTGTTCTCAGCCGTTCAGGGCTGTTGCTTCATTAATGAGGAGCTAAAATGCATTAGAAGTGGTGGACTAAGGCTTCATATGGCATGGTGAAGGGGCGTTCCCTGGTTGAGTATTAGAGACTTGGTCATGTATACAGTGATGGACACTAATGAACAAACCAGGAGTAAGCACTCTTGAGGAACAATTTCATTTACTATGCAGACTTCTTCATCAATCCCTTTTTAGAATTGGTGTTGAGTTAGAAGAGTTGTCTTTTCTCTTTACCATTCCACCCCGTTGACGTTAACAATTTGATGTTTATACTTCTATTTTTTTGCTTTGCTTGTATTAGCGTATTTACACATAAGTGCACATAAGGATATATATAAATGTTACCTTGTTTTGTATTTCTCATAATAGTTTTCCAGTACTAATGATACGTAGTACTGTTTCAGAGTCAGATATTAAATAGTAATTTAATTAGATGATATTTAAAATAAATCTGTATCAAGTAAAAAATTTTCTCTGCTAATTAGGAAGATAGGGCAATATAGTGAAATAAGTTTGGGTTTTGAAGTGAGAAACACTCAATTTAAATCGTTTGTCCACATTTACTGACTTGGCTTGAGTAAGTTCCCTGTCCTTTCTGAATTTCAGTCTCTTGCCTTGCAAAAGTTTCCTCTTTACTTTTGCCACCTTTAAAGATAGAGCATCTGCTCATTCATGAAAATTTGTTTTTTAGCAACCTTTAATATTTTTTTGCTATTTTTAATTCTAATTGTATTTTTAAAAATGATGAGGTAGGTCAGGGCCCAGTGGCTCACACCTGTAATCCCAGCACTTTAGGAGGCTGAGGCAGGTGGATCAGTTGAGGTCAGGAGTTGGAGACCAGCCTGGCCAACATGGTGAAAACCCATCTCTACTAAAAATACAAAAATTAGCTGAGTGTGATGGTGGGCGCCTGTAATCCTAGCTACTCAGGAGTCTGAGGCAGAAGAATCACTTGAACCTGGGAGGTGGAGGTTGCAGTGAGCCAGGATCATGCCACTACACTCCAACCTGGGCATAAGAGTGGGACTTGGTCTCAAAAAAAAAAAAAGATTGTGAGGTAGAAACATAAAAAATACAATTGGGTATGTAGTGAAAAGTAAATCCCCATTTCATAACTGTCTCCCACCTACCCAGGGGCCTCCCCAAAAGAAACCAACCTTGTTACCAATTGTTTTTGTGTGCCTTTCCAGAGATGTCCTATATATACCCTGATGCTGATTATATTCTTCCTTATACCACATTCTTGGTTTTTGTTTGTTTGTTTTTTCTTGTTTTGAGACAGTCTTGCTCTGTTGCCCAGGCTGGAGTGCAGAGGCATGATCTTGATTCACTGCAACCTCTGCCTCCTGGGTTCAAGTGATTCTCCTGCCTCAGCCTCCTGAGTAGCAGGGATTATGGGTGCACACCACTACACCCAGCTAATTTTTGTATTTTCAGTAGAGACGGAGTTTCACCATGTTGGCCAGGCTGGTCTCGAACTCCTGACCTCAAGTGATCTGCCCGCCTCGGCCTCCCAAAGTACTGGGATTACAGGTGTGAGCCACTGCACCCAGCTGTTGATCACATTCTTAAATATGAAAACTTAAGGACTGTTATTCTGTAGATATTTTTTCTGATTATTTCCCCATTATTTTTTACAAGTCTGCCACAGGTGTATATTTAGCAGCTTTACCAACTCCTGGTGGTATTCAGATTGCTGGGAAGACTCCTAATGATGGCTCATATGAACAACACATCTCTCATATGCAGAAGAAGATAAATGACACAATTGCTAAAAACAAAGAGTTATATGAAATCAATCCTCCAGTAAGTAAAACAAACCTACATTGTGAATATATCAGTTATTATTTATTAGTATATTTTTAGGCTATCTTATTGAGGACATAAGATTTTTTTTTCACTGTTTAGATTAGCTCTCCTTATTACTCATTCCTTCACCTCCCTTTATGTCTTTGCTCAACTATCTCCTTTTTGGGTAAGCCTACTCTAACCGTTCTGTTTCAAAATTATGACTTCATTTTTGGCACTTCCTATCACCTTTCCCTCTTTTATTGTTTTCTGTAGCTCTTATCTTTGTGAGTGTGTTTGTGTTTGTGTGTGTGTTTATGTTTTGTTGGTCTATTACCTGTTAGTACCAGTAGAATGAAGCTCCATGAGGGCTTTATTTCTATTGCCTAGAAAGTTTCTCTTGGTGTTAGTCTCTTAGTATTTGTTTAGTGATGAAATAAATGGTTTAAAATGTTCTTTGTTAGTAAAAGAGATTCTTATCGGTGGTAAAATGTGAAAGAATACAGTTTTTCAGTTACAGTTTCTTTTTTTACAATTTTGCTCCCAGTCATTTCCTTTAATCAGTCTTTTTACCAACTTTGCAATAAATACCACAATGCTTACTCCTCTGTGGATGCCTAATGGCAGTAGTCTGAATTGAAAGAAAAATGTGTTGGAGTTAGAATGAAATTTTTTGTTTTTATGAGTCTCTGATAATGAAATACTTTCACAAGAGGAAAGTATAACAACATTGTTGTTTTTATTATTTTAAATGTCTTACCTAACTGGCTTATCTTCTGGAACAGTGTGTCTGGATTGTTGTGTCACAAGTATAGCTTTCATCATATTATTCTAGTATAGTTGTTAATTTGGGAGGAATTTTAAGGATATGACCTAGAGCTGCACTGTTCATTATTCACTGTGGGAGCCACTGGCCACATATGACTTTTGAGCGCTTGTGACTAGTCTGAATTGAAATGTGTAGTAAGTATAAAATATACACTGGATTTTAAAGATTTAGTGTGAAAAAACAGTGTAAAATATGAATATTTTTGTATTGATTATATGTCAAAAATTTAATATTTTAGATATACTGAATGAAATAAAATGTTTTATTAAAATCGATTTTACCTATTTCTTTTACTTTTTTATGTATGTGGCTTGCTTTATATTTGTATTGAACAGTACTGACTTAGGGCTTCTTTAAAATGAATACAAATGTTGATGTGTTAACATTTATATTTGAAAAATAGACTGTAAAAGTTCTTTGTGCACTACTTTACTGACTGCTTACTTTTATAGTACATTATTTTTATTTGGTAGTTATATTTTGATATTTGAGCATCTGTTTATAGTCTGCCACTTGGGAAAAATGATTTGTAAAACTTTGTGTTAGGGTTTTATATATTCTTCATTTATTATTTCTAATGATATGAGCTGAACTCTTTTACTTAATAGTGTTTCTCACCTCTGTAAATCCATCCTGACCTCCCACAGGAAGAGTGGACTCTTCCTCCGTTGTGTAGTTGTTGTACCTGTATGTACCTGTATAGAAACTGTTACATATTATTATACTTAGTTTTTATATATCTGTCTTCCTTTATTATAATGTAAGGTCTTTGGAGACAGGGATGTATTTAAATAAGAATATGAATTAAGTTACTTCATCCATTCAGTACTTATTGAGCTGCTACTGTGTGTCACACAGTTTACATTTGGAAGGAGGGAGTAAATCTATTATGATTTAAAAAATTTTAGTATATATGAATTTCATGTGTTGAGGATGACTGTATTTTCACAACAGTACTCATCAGTTTATGAATCTTCTAATATGTCTTTCCTTATTGTAGATACTGACTACATTATAGTCTTTTAGCATAATCTCTCAGCATTTGTTTGACAGAGTCAGTATACAGGGTTGATTACCAGGCCACTATATACATTACAGTGTTGTGTTATGTCCACCCTGAATATGTGGATCATTCCTTCTCTTGGGATGATAGCCCTCAATGAAATAAATGCTGCTGTTTGAATTTTTTCTCAATACATTAAAAAATGTTTCTAATACAGAGGTGTAGTACCACTTAAGCTTTCTGTAGATAATCAAAGGTGTCAAAATAAGATGCATATCTCTTGGAATAACAGTACTAGTGATGAAATTTCAGTATGAGTGTAGAACGTATTAAATACCAGACAGTTATATTTATTAAGTCTGTGGCATTGTGAACAAAGGCAAAGCAGAATTTAAAACTACTGTAAAATTATAAAAAGTTGTGTGGTATCTAATGGGAATAACGTTGCACTGTGTATCAAAAGACTGACCTAGACTGGCTCTACACTTTCTAGTTTTCAAATCTAGGCAGACTACTAATTTACTTCTGAATTACAGCTCTTTTCCATTGTGTAGTCGTTATAATGTTAACTTTATAGAGAGCAGATTAATTTGGAGTACAAATAAGATAAATGGATGTGAAAGTGCTCCATAGATCATTACATTGTGAAATTGTGCAGTGGTAGCCTTTTATCTAAGGTATGTACTAGCAATGAACATTTAAAACTATGTATTTTTGAAGAACTTTATGTACAATTTCCTTGTTTATTAAAAAGACAACTCTGTTGCATCAGCAGTAGGCTATGCCTTTTGCTTTTGTCTTCACATATTCACATTCTTCTAGCATTCCTTGTGGCCAGCAGATGCTTAGAACCTCTAGCGATCTTTGGCTGTGTAACAGCAAAAAGCTCACTAAGCCATACAGTATTGCACCATACATTGACCTTAAAAAGGTCATTATTGTAACTACCAAAGTTTATTTAGCTTAATAAATTAAATAGCAAATACGTGCATAGTATATGTATATATATATTCATACTCATACATTGATCATATTCCACGTTTTGCTATGTGGAGCTTTGAAAAATTACCAGTGGATAAGAAAAGATATAAAAGATTAGAAATCTTTCTAGGAACATAAGTCTTTAAATTTTTATGGCCTATTAGGACTTTCATAATGCTGAATAGAAAATATGCACACCCAGGAGTACTGGATTTCTGAGCTGTAAGGACTGCTAGTTCCATACACATTGTAGTGTCCTGTGTGCACACTGGATGTCAGTTTTGTCTTGTTATGTCTGTGACAGTTATATATGTTTTTCTGATTCATGTATCATTAAGGCTGCCATATCCTCATATCATTAAGGCTGCCATATCCTCTATAAAAGTTTAGTTATAAAGGTTATACTTAAGTACAGACTTCACTGAGTATATTTTACAGGCTTTTTCTCCACAGCTAGGTGTCTACTAATACAAAGATATAAAATTTAAACTGGAAAAGACAATCTCATTTAATATGAAACAATTATATTTCTTTTAGGAGATATCTGAAGAGATTATAGGATCACCTATCCCAGAACCTAGGCAACGCTCAAGACTTCTAAGATCTCAATCAGAAAGCTCGGATGAAGTTACAGAATTAGACCTTTCACATGGGAAAAAAGATGCTTTTGTTTTGGAGGTAATGTCACATTGGACTAATTTCTTAAAGGTTTTGGAAGCTAAGATACACATTTTTTCAGATGCTAAATTAATATACTTTTATATCATTGCAACTGTTATAAATATTTAAAAAATTAGTATATAAATTACAACAAACTTGAAAATAACAGAACTTGGTAACATATGTTTGTTCAATACCAGGTGACTGATATAAATAATGAAGATGGTTCTGAAAAAGTTAATGTATGGGTTGAAATAATGATACAATAGTATTAAACCTTTGAAGTTATTTTCATAAACTTGAATGAATTTAAATAAGAAATTAAAGTGTCATTCTTTAACTTACTATAATTATTGCTTTTTTTATGTTACTGTAATTATAACATTTTTTAATATAAACACTGTGAATTCTGAGTGTAGTATTTTCTTACCGAATTCAAAAGGTATAATTGATCCATCTTTATGAAAAGATACTCAGAACACTTTAGGAACTTTCCCAGAGAGTAAATATCACATGAAAAGTTGATGGAGACTCCTTCCTCCCAGATCTGCTTCCTCTGCACTCCCTTGTAGAATGGTTGGCTCCCAAAGAGAGAGATTTTCTTTTCATATCAAAGGACAGGAAAAATAAATGAGTAAGATGTAAGTTGAGAGAGAAAAAAATCAGATACTTTGATCTCGGTGTAGCAGGAAGCTGGTGGTAGAATAGTGTTGGGATGGGATTGGAGGTTTAAAGAGTCAGGAACAGTGCCAGTGGCTGTAACGAGGATCTATGAGAGACGCACAGGCCTAACCAAGGTGAGAGTGTCAATTTGTAGAAAACCCAACATATATGGTTATTTGCCCCCACTTTTTCCCCACATTTCTCTACAGTCTGAGAATGGAAAATATGTCAGGTCAAGGAGGCTAAAAGTTTCAGGGTACTATTTAGAACAATGCTGCTCAAAGTGTGATGTAACTACTTGTGGCGTCAGCTCTACCTGGGAGCTTGTAAGAAATGCAAATTCTTGGGCCCCTACCTCAGACCTAGTAGATGAGAATTTAAACCTGGAGCCCAGGAATCTGTTTAACAAACTTTCTAGGTGATGTCAAAAATTACCTGAAGTTTGATCTAGGGCATTATTGATATGTCTGATCTTGGGATCCTGGCTAAGTAGAGAGCACATGAGAACAAAGTGCTTCAAACATGGGCAGAGAACAGAGGGCAAGTAGAAGATCCAGTAAGAGGACGAAGAGACTGGACTGTAGTTGGAGAATGCTCGAGATCCTGGGTGTGGAGCATTTTGGGGAATAGTGGGTTGAGGTATGACTGTGACTGTGGGTAGCCACGTGAAGTGGAAGTGAAAGTGGTTCTTGAAGTCTTGAGGGTGATGTGGGAAGAAGAAGCTTAGCAAGTCTGCAGATTAGGACTTAGAAACTGAGATGCAGATGAATGTCAGCACCTGTCCAGCTGGGTAGTTTCCCTGTTTATTATTCACAGTGGAATATGGTGATATAAGAAAAATAGAATTTAGACCTATTTATTTTATTAGAAAAATAGAATTTAGACCTATTATTAAATGTCTTTAAATTTATCTCTGCCTAATTCCATTGTAAAGCAGTTCTGCATTTAGTCAAAGGATTTGATTACACTTTATTAATTTAAACAAATTGGAATAATTATTGCTTATGACATCTTTGTAAGTCTTTAGAAACATATTCTCATAAAGGTTTGAGAAAGAGCTAGTTTTCTTTTTTAACTTAGTGTACTTTGTATGTAAAATATTTCACTTAGAAGTATTTGTGGTTATTACTGTGGAGGAATTTACTGATATTAGAATTTTCTTGTTACATATTTTCCTCAGGGAAAATGACTCTGCTTTTCTTGACTCTATTAATAAAGTTTTTTTTAATGTGAAATAATTGTGCATTTACTACATATATAATAGTTTTATTCTCTATTTTAAGATTGATGACACAGATGCCATGGAAGATGTCCATTCTCTACTTACTGATGTTCCTCCTCCTTCAGGTGAACAAAAAAATTACCTTTGAGATGAAACTAGTTTTATATATAAATGTTTTAGCTCATAATTGTTACAGTACTAATTTTACTTTAAAGGAAGGACTTACCACAGTGTCACAGCTTGTCATGTACTTTGCTACTCCAAGGTAGAGAACATAACTTAGGTGGAAGTGATTTTTAGTGCTTTTATATTTATACATGGAGAAGAAAACCTATGATAATTTATTAGGATGGTTTAAAAGAAAAAAATGAAGTTTTATAGTTAGAACTTCATGTAATAGATGGAAAATGTCATTAACACAAAAATCAATGAAATATTATCATATATTTTTATTATAATTTATTTTGACAGGCTTTTATAGTTGTAATACAGAAATTATGCCCGGTATAAATAATTGGACATCTGAAATACAGGTAAACCTTTTTTTCTTAATTTTAAGGAAATAACACATAAGTTATCTTAGTAAGTTCCATCTAAATATTTGTTTTGTTGTTTTTTTAACCTCCTTATTGCAATTAAAATACTATCCTTATTCTACGTTAGTTAATATTCTTCATTATTTGGCAATTTATCAACTGTTAAAATATTTAGTTAAAAATAATAAAATGACATGTTCTGTCACCCCACATTTAGATGTTCACTTCAGTAAGAGTAATCAGATTAAGCAGCCTCAACCTGACTAATCAAGCTCTCAATAAGAACTTTAATGATCTCTGTGAAAATTTGCTCAAGGTAGGAACCTTCTGACTAAATTTTATTTCATGCGTCTAAGATAATGAAACTTTAAAAGTGTCTATGTTGCTGTATTATCTGTAATACTTTACACAGTTGTGGGCTGAATCACTCCTACCTACTTATCTTACCTCTGTCAGCAGGTGAGATACTAAAGTTGTCCTCTCCCCCTTACTATATCATACTATAAAAGAAATAGTTTGTTAGTTAATAGCTTTAACTTCCATAAAAATCTAGTGTATATGTGTACATTAAAAAAAACTTACTATATTGCTTTTGTGACTTACAAATGATTAAATCTTATTGTCTACTTAAATGTTAAAAGTATATCCTTAGTGTAAAATACACAAAACAAAAGTGGACTGGTTTTGTTTTAATTTTTTTTAACTCTCCATTTACTATAATATAATGTACATTAAGAAAATCAGCTTTTATAAATTTTTAAATAAAAAAGGTGACATTACTAATATTTTCTATTGTGTAGAGCCTGTACTTTAAACTACGATCTATGATCCCCTGCTGCCTTTGCCATGTAAATTTTACAGTATCTCTGCCTGAAGATGAATTAATTCAGGTAATTAAGATTTAGTCCATTATTAAAGAATAATTTTATCTGATCTATTATTTTATTATCTATTTCATTATCATAATTTTGCCATAATTAAATAACTTATACTAGTTTACCTCACAGTATTATAAAATATATGTTAGTATGCATTAGGCCATGTGTGTTTCTTTTTCTGAACTTTAGTTATCTGAGGGAGTAAGCACACGTATGCTCCAGCATGTGTACAGTAGGATCTGTACCCATCATGTGGGATTTTACCAGTTCCCATTTTTTAGAGAAGGTTCTTGAGCTCTTTCTGGAATATCGAGATTTAGGTATAACTGTTTGGCATAGTTGTAGTTTGTGTATCTGAATTTATATATAATTCTGGTTGAGGATTTTAACCAGGAAAGGTATTTGGTATAGGTTGTACCATGGTACTGAAAAAAATATGTAAGAAACTTAGTTTTGGCAGTGATGATTTTACTAACCATATTGTTTCTATAATTCTAGGTTACAGTCACGGCAGTTGCAATAACTTTTGACAAAAATCAGGCTTTACAAACCACAAAAACCCCTGTTGAAAAGTCGTTGCAAAGAGGTAAATCATTACTGGATAGGAAGTTCAGTTTGTGTTTGTCTGTGTTATGGTTCAGTGATAAAATATACAGGACAGGTGGATTCAGTAAATTACTTGTTTCTTGAAGAATATTTGCTTTTTCTGTTCATCTTTGTGAAGATAACTGTGTGGATAAGCATATGACTGACTTGATATTTTTCATACATGACTAGGTGGTATTTGACTGGTATTTACATAGGGAATGCTGCTAGGTTTTTTAGACTTAAATTATAGCATATTAATTCTGCAGTAATATAAGGGTTTCTGTACTAAGATCTCTGGCAAGGTGTTCAAAGCATCTGAGGACCTACTGATGTAGTAAGCACAATTGTGTGCCTGTGTATTATTTTCAGGACAAGTTCCATAGTGTTCAACAGATTCACAAAGGTGGCCTTAATCCAGTAAAATTTATAAAGTAGTATTCGTAATATATTCTGAAGAAATCCAAATTACTGGAAACTATGTGTTCTGAAAAACACATAATGAGGGATACTATACTTTCTTGTATAGTTCGAATGACTTACTGGCTAAATGAAATATTCATGATTAGTCCTAAACTTTTAAAAGTTGATTACATTCTACATGTATAGCATTGATAAGATTTGAGCAGTGAGTTAATGTCAGGTAGATGTATTAAATGATTATGTGTTCTGATATTTGTCAAAGAAGACATGTAACCGGTTTAAGTGGCATAAAAACTAGTAATGGACAAAGTGTAGGATATTAATTATTATTATTTAGCATTTATTATTTGCAAAGCACTGTGCTAAATTACTTACAGATATTAATCTCTTAAAGCCTCACAACAGTCATACCAGGGAAGATAGCACCAGTCTCAGCATCATGCAGATGAAGGGTTTCCATGGGAGAAATCAGGGAGAAAATGACCGGAATAAATTGGGGCAGGAAGGTGGAGCTGAGAATATGTATATATATATGTTGTCACAGATTCTTAATTTTAAAAAATTAATAATAGATCATTACTAAATAACTGGTATTTTTCTTGCCTTTCTAGCCTCTACAGATAATGAAGAACTTTTACAGTTTCCACTGGAACTGTGTTCAGATTCACTTCCTTCTCATCCTTTTCCACCAGTTAAAGGTTGGTTAAGTAAGGGAAAAAGCAAACACAAATCCTAGTTTCTAGTTCCTTTCACTGCTTCTTCATTATAGGCAATCTTACTAACCTTGAGGTGAAAATGTATCCTTCATTCCCTCATTATGTGTTTCTTCATATTCATAAAGGGGATAAATGTTCCTCTTATTTTAATTTCTCAAGTAATTTCATTATAAGGTATTAAGGTAATTTTTCCTGTGATATTCCATTCTCATACCTTAATGTGTTAAAGCTTTATTTTCAAAGGTTTGGATTTTCCACTGTAACTATTCACACATAGAATACTTGATATTTATATTATATTTGGTAAGTTTTTTTCAGCAACAATTAAACCTTCACAAAAAGTTTTGGATTTTCCTGGACAACAGAATGCTTTCTTTTTTCAGAGGATATATGAAGAGGTTTTGAGTGGGAGTAGTACAAGTGAGAAAGGGATGAGCTTCTGGTCTTTGCTGTGGCGATAATTGAAGAACATTGTTATGTACTTATATAAGACACTGCAATTTTTTTTTCCAGTGCAAATTGATAGCTCCTTACTTTAATAGCAATAAATCTATTTTGATCTGCATAATCTTTGGAGAAAAGTGGGAGATATTGTTTTCCTTTCTCATCTGATTTTAGTATAATTTTTATTACAAAAAAATTAAAATTACTATACCTTATTTTGTAACATTATGTATTAGATAAATGTAGTATGTGTTTTTCACTAAGTTTGTTTTGAGAAATGATACAGTTATTTGAAGTCAGCTATTCAACTTTTATGTCTTATAATACAATGGATATTATTTTATGATTCCTACTCGTTATTTGATACCAAATTATGTATAATACAGAATAGTTTTATATTCACTTTACATATATGTCAACAAAATCTTTGTTAAATCAGTACAAAGTCTGTTTAGTAGATAAAGAGATCTTGTCTCATATTTCAAAGATGAAAAATAAGCTGCTTCCAGATTCTGAACTTTGTAACGTGGTGACTGTGATCCTTTTTCCTTTCTGTCATCACCTAAAATTCTGATTTAGAAATCCATAGAGAATTGTAGCATATCTCAATATCCTTGAAAGAATAGAGAGGAAAAATCAAATTCAAAGGTAATGTGAGTTCAGATTTATGAATTAAATACAGCTTCCAGGCAGAAAGCAGAACTGTCAAGAGTCTTCCTTGGGCCGGGCCTATTGGCTCATACCTGTAATCCCAGCACTTTGAGAGGCTGAGGCGAGAAGATCATTTGAATCCAGGAGTTTAAGACCAGCCTGGGCAACACAGTGAGACCCCAACTCTACAAAAAATAAATAATTAGCTGCATTTGGTGGTGTACACCTGTGATCCTAGTTACGAGGGAGGCTGAGGTGGGAGGATTGCTTGATCCCAGGAGGTTAAGGCTTCAGTGAGCTGTGATTGTGCCACAGTACTCCAGCCTGGGAGATAGGGGGAGACCTCTCTCAAAAAGAAGAAAAGTCTTTCTTGAACTCACTATACAGCAAGTTGTTTTTTTTTCTTTAACATCTACTTTATACAGAAATTTGTTTTTATTCATGGTTAGTTCCATATCACTTCTAGGTATAATTTCATTTATCCTTGCATCCTTACCCTGCAATAGGGGCCAAAAAAAAAAAAACCAAAAAACCAAAAAAACCTAAAACCTAATCAACAAAGGTTTGATTGATTGTTATTCTGTAGGAAAAGGTATTTGTGGACTTGGGGTCCCTGTTAACTCTGTTTTACTATATTGTTAATACCTACTGAATTTTGCAGAAGATTAGATTTAAGCTCTCTAAGTTTGACTTGTCTATAAGGACATCTTTCCACTTCTGCAGTAGTTTTCAAAATGTTTTCAAAGGAATTATAACTGGTGCTTATGTGATCGTTAGTATGTCGTATGCAAAATGATACTTTGTGAACTAAAAAACAAGAAAATAAGAATTTGAGTAGAGTAAGTCCTATTTGAACAGTACCTAAAATATTTGCAACTCATTTTAGGGAGAATGGAGAGGGACCATGAAGTAGGTTGGAAAAGCAACCGACCTGTGTTTTTCTCTCAGTTCTGCTATGGATTAGGTGTGAGAACTTGGACCAATTGCTTAACCTCTTTGAGCCTCAGCTCCTCATGTGTAAAATGTGAAAAGATTAAGATTCTCTCTAACCTTTAAAATTCCTTGGGTTTCTGTAGTTTATGGTTCTTCAATTATTAACATATTCCCATTTTTGAAAAGTAAATCAAAAGCTAAATTAGTCCCCAAGGTCACACTGAGCTTCTGTAATTTACATGTGTTCCAGCTGGGCGCGGTGACTCATACCTGTAATCCCAGCACTTTGGGAGGCCGAAGCAGGCGGATTGCTTGAGCCTAGGAGTCTCTTCTCTACAAAAAATACAAAAATTAGTCATGCATGGTGGTGTGCCTGTGGTCCTACTACCGAGGAAGCTGGGCGGTAGAATCACCTGAACCCGGGGAGGTTGAGGCTACAGTAAGGTGTGATTGTGCCACTGCACTCCAGCCTGGGCGACAGAGTGACCCTGTCTCAAGAAAAAAAAAATAAATAAATAAATAAATAATGATTTCAAATAACTTTTAATCAATTAAACCAATAATTTTAATTTTAAATTCTGCTCCTCTGAACCATAGAGGTTTGTCAGAGGTACCTCATGGCCTTCCAGGAGGCAGGGTGAAAGGGAGCAGAGAAGGATGGGATTGAGGGTAGGTGTCTGGATCCCCTACTTTTCTGAAACAGCAGCTATGATTCCATGTGTTTTTATATCCATCTTCTGTATGTGATTTCACTTGAAGAAAGGGTCTCAAAAAGTTTGAAAACCATTGATTGATCATGCCACCCTTTATTGTCGTCATCATCATCATCAGACCATCCATCTAATACTAATATATGTAAAACTTTTTATACTAAGTGCTTAACTGTAAAACCTATGTGCTTTTCCTTGAATATTGCATTGTAAAATTATCAGTAAACAGTTAAAGGTATATCTGTACCTTTCTGTCAATATTTCTGTAGTTTTGTAAATTGTGGTTTATGTTCCATGCTTATTTATTGTCTTGTGCTTCCTCAAGTCTTTTCAGGAGGACATGGGCTAAATATAGTTTTTAAAGTTATCTCAAAATGTTTTGGAAAATTTGAGGGTAAGATAGGTTTTGAAAAGGCCTGAAAATATAATAGAGTCTTAAAAATGGAGTAATCGAGTGTTGTAACACGACAGAAGGCAATGTCTGGAAAAATTTAAGCATTGCCATTTAGTGGAAATAGGCAGGAAGAGAGGAAGGTAAGAGTGTTAAGGATAAATGCTCAGAAGATTTGTCTGCTTTATAAAATATGCATCAATAAGAGGCTTAAAAGTCAATTACTAATGCTGATAAATAAAAGTATAGTTTTTAAATCGTTTTAAGTTGAATAAGCTGATAGCTTTTTTTTTTTACTTTCAGTAACTTTGAATTCCAGTTTATATTTCATGTTTTTAATCACAAATTGGATGATTGTTAAAATTTTTTGTTTCCCTTTATATTGACTAGGGGATTAGTTTCAAGAACTAAGCATAGTGTGTTTATTAATACTTCCATCTTTTTACTTGTAGATACACCTTTCATTGTCTTTTTGTGTTATTGAAAATGGGTGAATGTCATGTAAAGAAATGTTGCTTCAATAACGTATATCTTATTTCACTGTGTAGAGTAAGCCTCGGCCTGAATTGTCCATCCATGTTCAATTTTTTCTTTCCATCGTTTATTATATTTGGTTTTGTTTTTAAAGGTAACAAAGCAGTTTGATGTATGTCTCAAATTTATGGTTGATTTGGTGTTACCTTGCTGGTTATCTTGATTTTTCTGATTTGATATGTTAACTGGTGCTGAGCTTAAATAATTTATTAAAGGATAGATGATACGATATCAACATAAATTATTTATGTTTATACAAGAGTGTGATATGAGAAAAATGATAGCTATAGCAAACTTTTAATACAATTTTCATGTTTTTTTCTCATCATTGATATCCAAACCTGAGTTTTTCTCTGAAATGATTTTCAAGAGACTTTAAAAATAATGGATGGATGGATAGATAGATAGATAGATAGATAGATAGATAGATAGAAAAAAAGAATGAGCAAATTGGGAGGAGTCTGGGTTGAGGTAATCTGGGAGAAAGAAGAGTAAAAAAAATCGGCAAGATTTTTCTCATAGATTTCAGTTTATCTCAAGAATTCAGTTTATCTCAAGAATTTTATACATGTAAGTTTTATAAAAGGTTAGCATATTACTTCAGAGAAATATCTAAAGGCTTACATCTTGAGCTATTAGTTGCTGTATTGTAAGGCTTAAGAACTTAGATTAGACAAGTGTATATAAATCATATACCACTTTAAATATATTTCAAGTTCTTAAAAAATAAGGTAAGATAATAGTTTTCATTAAAACACTGATCGTTAAAAAATATAAAGATTTAATTAAGTCAATTTTAGTTTTAAATACCGTTGAGTGAAACTGTATAGAAGATAAGTATATATTTTTAAATACCCATCTTGTTTTCTGCTTTTCTTTTGCTTTTACTAGAGTACTTTCCTCATGTTCAGTGGCATAAGCTATAGGCTAGCAGGAATACTCTATTCATTACATTAGCTGCTGACTGCTGTGGCAAGCATAGGTTAAAATCTGGATTTCAATGTAAAAGAAAACAAGTTGGCTTATACCCACAATACATTGTACTTCAGAATTAGGTGTCTACATTGGAAGTTTTTTATTGTAGGCTAGAAGAGTTACTTTTCTTTGTTAAACCAAATTAGATTTTTTTCTTTTAGAGACAGTCTCTCTCACAGATTTGATTTTAAAATAGTTTAACTGTTTGAATTTAATGTCTTGCTAGCATTATTTTAAACTAGCAATTAGAAGTATACATTTGTANAAGCATAGGTTAAAATCTGGATTTCAATGTAAAAGAAAACAAGTTGGCTTATACCCACAATACATTGTACTTCAGAATTAGGTGTCTACATTGGAAGTTTTTTATTGTAGGCTAGAAGAGTTACTTTTTCTTTGTTAAACCAAATTAGATTTTTTTCTTTTTAGAGACAGTCTCTCTCACAGATTTGATTTTAAAATAGTTTAACTGTTTGAATTTAATGTCTTGCTAGCATTATTTTAAACTAGCAATTAGAAGTATACATTTGTAAAAAATACAGAAGTTATCTTTTACTTTTCCTACCAACTAACAGTTTGAATTCTTATGACTATATATAATTCCTTATACTAATTAAAAGCATTTTTATATATTAATAGTCCATTGCATGTCTGTTGTTACTATTTAAAAAAAAAAATACATTTTATCACTATGACCAAGTGGCAGCAACAATAAACAGCTGCTAAAATTCTTGATGTTATTGGATGGCCAAATAATCAATGGCAAGTTTTAAAAGGAAAGAGATACTCGGGGAAGAAAATGCAAAACCAGAAACTAACTAGAGGAAAATGTGTGAAAAACTCATCCAAGAAATGGGAAGGAAGGAAGGAAGGAAAGGAAAGATAGAAAGGAAGGGAAGGGAAGGGAGGGGAGGGGAGGGGAGGGAGGGGAGAAAGGAAAGGAAGGAAGGAAGGAAAAAAATTGATGGAGAAGTAGGAATAAAGAATCTTTATCTCAATAGCTTCTTCAAGGCAGCTTGAGGACACTGAAATCCACAGTTAGAGGAAGAGGGAGTAAAAAGCAAAGAAAAATTGCATTGAGTTACTGACAGAAAACGGATTATGTGGAAGAGAAGCTATAAAAGATAGGAGTGAGAGGGGGATTGCATGCTTGGAAATGGAAGCAGGAAAATGTAAGAAGCGGATTGAAGAAGAAAGACAAGTGGTTTAGGATGTTATACACCTTTAATTAGAAACTTAAATGACCCAAATAGGGAAGTTAATTGTCTTTGTTATCTAATATATGTACTACCGAGGTATCACAGTTGAATTTTTCCCTTGTAAACTGTCCAAATTGAAGCTAGTTTTATCTTTAGGTGTGCCTTTAGTAATTTGTAATTGTAATATGGCAGTTTTGAGTATTGTTATAGATCAAGTTTATACTGAATGTTTAAGTATATCATTTGTCTACCCTAGTCATGAAATTAGATTTTATACTTATAAAGCATAACTAATCAATGCAGTATCGATTGATGGAAATTCCTAAAGAAACATAAAACCCAGGTTTGATCATAATAAAACTGAGAATGTTTAAATAGGAAAATAAAACATAAATTATAATGACTCCCAATTGCATATATTTTAATCTGCCAGAGAATCATTTGTAGTAACTGTAGTTAACTTTTGTAGTAACTAGTTGATCATTTGTAGTAACTTTTTTAGTTTTAGTAATTTTAAAAGACATTCAGATAAGATTTTCTCAAATATTTTTTAATTATTTAGAGCAAAGATGATCTGTAAATTCTAATGATATAAAGGGGGTAGTCAAAAAAGGTACTGATCAGTGTAGAAGTTTATTACTGTATTTATCTTTGTTTGTTACTACTGTGACAAAACACTTGAGACCGTGTAATTTATAAAGAACAGGCATTTATTGGCTCTCAGTTCTGGAGGTTGGAAGTCCAATATCAAGGTACCAGCATCTGGCTGGGACCTTCTTGCTGCGTTATCACAGGGCAGAAGGGCAAAAAGAGAGCAAGAGGAGGTCAAACCTCCCTTTTCGTAATGGCATTAATCCCATCCATGAGGGTGGAGATCTGGCCTAATCAGGCCTTAAATGTCCTACTTTTTTTTTTCTTTTTCTTTTTTTTTGAGATGGAATCTCCCTCTGTCGCCAAGGCTGGAGTGCAGAGGCACAATCTCGGTTCACTGCAACCTTTGCCTCCCGGGTTCAAGTGATTCTCCTGCCTCAGCCTCCCAAGTAGCTGGGATTATAGGTGCCTGCCACCATGCCTGGCTAATTTTTTTTTTTTTTTTGTATTTTTAGTAGAGACAGGGTTTCACCATATTGACCAGCCTGGTCTCGAACTCCTGACCTCAAGTGATCCGCCTGCCTTGGCCTCCCAAAGTGCTGGGATTACAGGCATGAGCCACCGCCCCGGCCTTTTTTTTTTTTTGAGACAGGGTGTTACTCTGTCCCCCACGCTGGAGTGCAGTGCTGCGATCTTGGCTCACTGCAGCCTTTACCTCCTGGGCTCAAGCGATCCTCCCACCTCAGCCTCCTGAGTAGCTGGGACCACTAGCACCCCCTTGCCTGGCTAATGTTTATATTTTATCGTAATGATGGGGTTTCAACATGTTGCCCAGGCTGGTCTTGAGCTCCTGAGCTCAACCTACCTGCCCACTTCAGTTTCCCAAAGTGCTGGGATTACAGGCATGAACCACTGCCCCTGGCCAGAATGTTCTACTTCTTAGTACTGTTACAATGACAGTTAAATTTCAACGAGTTTTGGAGGGCACATACATTCAAATAATCACTGCAGCTAACAAATACCTTTGCCATTGGTTACGACAAGTTATTTAGAAGAATGGAAAAGTCTCAGACTTTAGATGCACTGGAGATTGTCTGTTTGAGGGAGGAAGAATCGTTTTTGTCAATAATATGCTCATTTCCACTAAATTGCTTTTAACCTGGGTTAGTTTCCCTCTCACACCACTAGACACAGGGCTTGTTAAATACTGCTAGAGTGCACTAGGGGAATAATAAAACCATAGCCCTGTTTTGCTTTGCTAAGTTTCTAGGGTCGTTTATTTGGGGCTTTCAGGGTTATCACTTAATGGTGACTTTAAAAAAAAAAAGCAAAATAATCTTCTTCTTGTATTAAATGGGAAACCAAATTATAAGAGAAGTGGACTGTTGTGTGGCTTGAGACTCTGCAGCTAGAAGGGAGATCTGACATAAAAAGCATTTGTTTCAGACTCTTCCATATAGATCTACAAATGGCACACAACTGAGCACAACTCAACAAAGTCTGAAAGAGTTGAGGAGATTTCTACCCTTGAATAATGAAATACGTTGTTTTTAAATTAATATTAGCCTAGAGATTGCATGTTGTTTTATTTCTTTTAAATCAGAACTCCCAGTTTGTCAGTGAGCCAGACTGCATGTATCTGCAGTACCTTCTCTTTTGAAAAGCCTATCACCTGAGAAGCCAAACTCTGATCAGGAGGAGCAGAGGGCCTGGGAGTTTGAGGTCATCAGACATTTGAGGTATTCAAACCAGTCCAAGGTGCTGATGTCTATCTGCTGCTGGGACCAGCTGGCCTTGGGCCTCTTGGGCCTTTTTTTTCTGGGAGAAAAATTAAGATAGCAAGCATGTTAAAAGATGAACCTGCTCTCCCTAAGTGAAATCAAAATCTTCTCCCTCAAAAACTTTGGTTTTCAGATTTTATTCAGATGCATTCATATTTGAGGGCAGGGAATAAACATTTTCCCTCCCTTTTTTCCCTCTTCACCCTTTATAAATTTTATGGGGTAAAAGTAATACATGTATATCGCAAAAAATTCAAATACTACAAAAATCATATAGTCCAGAATAAAGCTCCCTTCTCCATTTTCTTCCCCAAGAGGCAACTACTTTTAACAGTTTACTGTCTGTCTTTCAAAGATACTCTATTCATCCTTTTTAAAAAAACTCAAGTATTTTACATATCATTGTGTACCTTGTTTTTTCCACTTGATATTAGAGATGGGGACAGATACTTAATACATACTCAGGTAAGCTCTTTCTTTGTACATTTGCCATTAAAATATATGCAATTCCTACTAGGGAATTCAATATTACTCAGATAATATCAAGGTATACAAAAGATTTTAGTTTTAGTGATTTTCAGAAATTTTAAGCCATTCCTCTTTCCCCTGCAGTTTAAAAAAATGTACGGAATTCCTAATACCAGCTATATGTTCTGTAATTCTACACCAACCAAATCTATACTGCACAAGACATATGACAGCCTCAGGACCCTCTCGGGATATGTAAGTTAGGGGTAGGACAGTTGGTGTCCCAGTCTCTCCATTGAGTCTGTTTCTGTGCTGAGTGTCCCTGCAGATCTGGTAAGCCTCTGAATGTCAGCTCTGTGCTGGTCTTTCTGTAGGTCTCATGTCCTAAACTTCCAAAGTCCCTCAAGATCCTGAATCAGGAGGACTTTTCCTATCTAGATCTCCAGTCAGCGAGCATGATGGTTAGGGCATGTCCACAGCGTGGTATCCTCACAGGCCTGTCGTGAACCCCACCTGGTGATCCTTTTTATTTATCAGCTCTGTATATGCTGCAGTATTAGCTAGTGGTCAATTGCTTTATAAAAACTGTGGGCCAGGTGTGGTGGCTCACACCTATAATCCCACCACTTTGGGAGGCCGAGGCACGTGGATTACCTGAGGTCAGGAGTTCGAGACCAGCCTGGCCAACATAGTGAAACTCATCTCTACTAAAAATATAAAAAAATTAGCCAGGCGTGGTGGTGGGCGCCTGTAATCCCAGCTACTTGGGAGGCTGAGGCTGGAGAATCACTTGAATCTGGGAGGTGGAGGTTGCAGTGAGCTGAGACCGCGCCACTACCCTCCCACCTGGGCAACAAGACTAAAACTCTGTCTCAAAAAAAAAAAATTGTATTGGTGGGTCGTGGTGAGATACTTGCATTGTATTTTCAATTAGCAGCAACATTCTATGGTAGAAATATTCTGTACATATAATGTTTTGAAAAGTTTTTTAAATTCAGAATGTTATCAAAAAAATCAACACATAAAGTAGAAATGAAAAAATGTATCTATCTATTTATCTATACTTAAACTGGCCAACCGAAATTATTCTCAGTGCTTTTCATGAGTTATTTCTAAATTGGCAACACTATTATTTTAGTTGTAAAATTCTTTCAAACAGAACTTTAAATGTTCTAATGTGGGTAGAACATGAGCATGAAAAATAGATTATGAAGTTTTTTTATAGTGCTATTTAAATTTGTACAATACCTTAAATACCTGTAATAAAAAATATCATGGAAACTTCTGGATGTTACTGTTATGAGGTTACTGGAAAGGGAGTGATACTGGCTTGAGATTCCTAGTTATCTGTGATAACTCATTTTTTAGTTTTGCAAAGTCTTGATACCACCAGAGGGAGCTGTTGATATCGAAGTCCTTGAATGAAGAAGTTGGTGGTGAGGAGAGTTAAGACTAGGGAGCAGCTTATGCTGATCTATGAAGCATAATCATTATCTTGTCTGTAATTTTTAATCTTATAGGCTCTTCCCCACAGCAAACATTTCCCTTCTATGTTTCATTTCAGCTATTCTTCCCAACACATTGGCCCTTTTCCTGGTCTCACATCCTGCTTTCATCATACTCACATTTGTTACTATGTTTATATTTTCTTGTGACTATAAAGTTTCTGAAACATTTTTTGTGTTATAGTAAGCAAGTAGTCTCCTTTGGCATGATATTTATGAACTGAGCTAGTTTTCATGTATCAATAGAAACTGCATTTTAAACCTAAATGCTTTTATTTGGTTTGTTTTTGCAATGAAGCCATAAAGATTTCCTCCTATTCTTCTGGCTTATAGAGGTATTAACAAATAACAAAGAAGAGGTACTGGCTTGTACTTAGCATCCAAGCTAATGTTGTTCATATTGTCTTATTAGAACACCTGGAGAGTGCAAGTTCTAACTCAGGTATACCAGCTGCACAGAGAGGTGAGTTTGTCTAATTAAGCAAATAGTCACCAAAGGTGTAAAATTCTAGTTTGGTGGTGCATAAAATTATAGACATCAAAGAAATGCACTGGACAATATGGCATAGACACCAAAATCTGGCTTTTTTTTTTTTTTTGTAGGTAGAATATGTTCTTTTAAAAAACATCAATTAAACTAATATTTAATTTTTTTAGTATGTTAATGGTTTCTCAGTTTCTAAGCATAAAATTTTAGCTCCTAAAAATTTCTTCCCAGCTTAGCAGTAGTAAAAGTTATTCTTTTAAAAAGGGGGAACTTATGAGGCTCACACCTGCCCCAACCCCGTATTATCAGAGGCTTCATTGCCCAAAATCAGACATGGAAACAAAACATTAACAAAAATGGCCCTTTTGGTTTTCCTCTTACTGACTGTAGAAAGAAGATATTTTAATAACAGATAAGTCAACTAGTAACTTTTAAAAATGTATTCTTCATTTGATTCTCTCTCTTTTTTTTTAAATTTTAGGGTAAAACTAGAAATGAATTATTCACAAAGTTTTGATTATAAAATAGAAACAACTGAAATATTATAAATTAAGAAGAGTAGGAAATAAAGTTAGTTAAAACACAGTATGTGGTCCTTTCACTGATACTTATGCTAGACCCCAATCAGGCTACTTATGCTAGACCCCAATCAGGCTTTCCCTAAGAGACCACACAACTATGACATCACCAAAAATGCTCAGCCTGCTAACTGAGAACTTGGTTTTGGACAAATCAGTGTCTAAAGCTTGACTCTTTACTATCTCTCTTAACTGACTTGAAAAGGACCATTCTTTTTCTGAGTTACAGTTAAATTACATCATCGAAAGGAGTGTTAAGACGAGTAAGAGACATCATCCATATTTTTTTCTTTGTTTTTTCTTTTGTTTTCTGTCTGTGTTTTCAGCAACGTCAGTTGATTACAGTTCCTTTGCAGACAGATGCAGCAGCTGGATAGAGCTCATTAAACTGAAAGCTCAGACCATAAGGCGTGGATCAATTAAGACAAGTAGGCGGATGTTTCTACCACATTATGATAATCTGAGAAACATATCCCTGATTTCCCAGTGGTGAAAGCTAGACCTTACTACCCAGTAACAACATTGCCAATCCATCATGTATTAGAGTGTGAAAGCTGCAGACTCTAATGGTCATTTAGGAAAAACTTTTGAAAGGCCTTTAGATTTATTAGTTTTACCTATAGAATTGTGTTTTAAAATTTTCCTTTTGTGCAGGCATTTTAAAAGTATATAAATAGATATTATATTGTTCTAGTTGAAAATAAATTACCAGCTCTCTTATTGAAGAGACGTTCTTCCAGGACCCAAGGTGCTATTTAGTATGTGGCATCTGTTAGTTTATTAAGTGTGATATGCAGAGGGCTAAATGAATAAAGAATTTCTGGAGGGAAAGTAGTTATTACCTTACTGCTAGAATCAGAATCATTACTTATATGTTATCTTTACCCCATGTGTTTTGGTAAATTTTGAGGTAAATGTATTTGAGTGAAAGAGCTTACCGTATATTAGAAGGGGAAAAAACTACATTTCACAGGAAATAACATAGGATGTGAAACCAGCCAGATCTGGTTCTGAATCCTAGAAGTGCCATTTTAATAGCTGTCAGACCTTGGGCAAGTTACTTAACTTCTCTAAGCTTCCATTTCCTCATGCATGAAATGGGGATGATGATGATAGCCTATGTTTCTGAGTTGTTTTAAGGATTAGATATATATATGTCTGTCTTATGGCAGTTATTTAATAAGTGGTAGCTATTGGTTTTTTGTTTGTTTGTTTTGTTTTGTTTTTTTACTTTATAAACAACCAGCTTTTAGCTAGCAGAGGTCATTGTGTTAAGCTTTTAAAACTATGAGTTGGTTTTCAAAAAGGTTTGGAAAAAGCAAATATCTTACAATTAGATAACATAAGGTTTATCTACAAGTTGACAATGATGAAGTCGTCTGAAAAGATGGAAAATTGCACTGGGAAATATAACAACTTTCACACTCTCCTTGTAATAATTTGTTCCTACAGCAGATAATTTTAATGCTCTGCCGCTTTTTCTTTTTCTTCACTTTATAACCAATCATTGTGTGTGTAGCTATACTGCATCAACATTTTCTTTTGCAGGAATGCCATTTTTCTTCCAAAAGAATTCCATTCCAGCATTTCCTCTCATGTTTTTCTGTCTCTTTTTTAATTGCATGCAGTGCATGATAATTTCTTTTCTTTCATGACATGGCTTAGCCTCACAGACAGCTGAATGTTGTCACCACTTATTTGGAAACCTCAGGGAATAATTGTGTCACCAGCGTCTGTTCTGAATGTTTTCTCCTCTTTCTCCAATTTTAGCCGTGACAGTTGAAAAAGCAAGTCCAGTGGGTGATGGAAATTTCCGGAATCGTTCTGCTCCACCTTGTGCAAATTCCACAGTTGGGGTTGTTAAGATGACACCTCTTTCTTTTATTCCTGGAGCAAAAATAACTAAGTATCTTGGGATAATTAACATGTTTTTTATTCGAGAGACTACTTCTCTTCGGGAGGTAATTTTATAGAAGTTATTTCATTGTTTTTTTGAGTTTTCTCTGATTGAAGATTTAGCAACAAAACCAAACAAGTTTCAAATTGTTATTTTTTGCCAAAATAACTTACAAATANCTTGGGATAATTAACATGTTTTTTATTCGAGAGACTACTTCTCTTCGGGAGGTAATTTTATAGAAGTTATTTCATTGTTTTTTTGAGTTTTCTCTGATTGAAGATTTAGCAACAAAACCAAACAAGTTTCAAATTGTTATTTTTTGCCAAAAATAACTTACAAATATTTATTTATATTTTAATAACCTATCTGGATTGAGTCTAGAGTTTATTTCATTTAGCAGCTAGGATTATCACAAGAATTGTGTTAGTTTTAAACCTATTTATTGTTAAAAATCTTAGAACCTTATCATATAGTAAATAAAACAAATATCTGTGTTCAAATAGAGGTTTAAAATAGCCCTGAAAGAACAGCTTCGTTTTCTCAGTAATTTAGCAACTTTTGACAGATCACATTTAGAAATAATAGAGGACTGTATTATAGATATATGTCTAAGGAGATACTTTATGTAATTTAGCTCTGCTGTTTCTTCCTACTGAGAAAGGAATGAAGCTGCTCATCTTTTACTCTCTCCATTAGTGTATGAGGATGACATTTCTTCAGTCTTATCTCACACTGAGTATCATTAAACTTTAATTTGGTTTTTAAATAACAAGTTGTAATATTTTACTTGATGTGGAAAAAGTTCAGAATCAGAGTCAGCCTGTTATATCTTTTGTGACACAGGAATTTAAACTTAAAAAAATTATATAATGTCATACGTTAAGGAACAGGGGCTACCAAGCAAATTAATATTAATAGGGAAATTTTTTAATTACTGAGGTGTGACATCCAATAATCTTTTCAAATTTTACTTTAGCTGCAGTTTGTATTTTTAAAAAGTATATTCTTTATGAAGATGACTTAGCTGTGCCCTTTTTCATCAGCACTGTTTCTATACTTTCTTAGGAATAACAGCCTGCACACTATCTTTAATAACATACTCACCATCCTGCGCCTAGCACAGTAGCTGGCCCAGAGTAAACACAATATGTTTTTGTGTAAATGAATGAATAGCTTCTGACAGATTATTTAATTACTTAGATGGATGTTTTCTTTGAGGTAAATTAGGCCAGGCATGGTGGCTCACGCCTGTAGTCTCACCACTTTGGGAGGCCGAGGCGGGTAGATTGCTTGAGGCCAGCAGTTCGAGACCAGCCTGGCCAACATGACAAAACCCCTTCTCTACTAAAAATAGAAAAATTAGCCAGATGTGGTGTCACATGCCTGTAATCCCAGCTACTCGGGAGGCTGAGGTACAAGAATTGCTTGAACGTGAGAGGTGGAGGTTGCAGTGAACTGAGATTGCACCATTGCACTCCAGCCTAGGTGACAGAGTGAGACTCTGTCCTCCCCCCCAAAAAAGATAAATTAGTTTTTATATCACTCTTCATTATGTTAAGATGAAAATAAACTATCAAGATATTCTCAAAACCTTTTGATAGAGAATTAAAATAGATGATACTTCTCTACATCCATTTAAATTTGACAAAGATTTGGTGTGAAAAGCTGGCATGTATTATGAATTAACCTTTCTACTTGCTCTTGGTAGCACATGGATATTACACTATTTTGAATCCATAAAATTTTATTTCCTAAGCCTTCTTGACTACTTAAGCTCCCATACCTCAAAATGTTGCTTCTTGATAAATTTTCCTTCAACAGAAACTTATAATATTAACTGTGTAGCACAATATTCCAAATGTGTTAATTGCTTGAGTTGTTTCTTTACAGTTAATTAATATTTTTAAAATTAATCCTCTACAGAGCTACTGTGTCATCAGAATTTTTTGATTTAATAAACAGGAGGAAATTGATAAAAGTCAAAGAAAAAATATACTGAACTATGATTGAGTTGGAGGCAGGCTGAAGCAACTCCCTTAATTCCTTAACTACAAAAAGAGATATCTTTACAAAACTATATTTAGTATCCTCAGGCTTTTCAGAAAGATGTGATCTAATAAAATGGTTTTCTAATACTGCAGTCATTTTTCCCCTTCCAGTTTAAAGTCAGAAATTTCCTCCTCGACTGTAAATAAGTCCAGTAGAATTTGTAGAAACCTAGGTTGAAAAGCATTTTAAGCTATTGACTAGCCTTTGATTTCTGTTTTCCTTGATTTTGAATATGGAAAAGGTACCCTGAACTACTGGATTTTATTTCCTAACAGTTATGTATGGAATTCTTATTATATGTACCTGTTGAACTAGATGTTAGCATATAGTTGTATGCAAAACAGATACAGTCCCTGACCTAATGGAACTTACAGTCTAGTAGAACTGGAGCATGATAAACATTAACAAATAATCATATAATTAGTATCTATTTACTAGGGAGAGTAAGTAATATAAAGAAATTGAACAGAGGTGATCGGAGAATATAATAGAGGAATTCAACTTATAGTTCACAGAGAAGGTATCTCTGAAGACATTATGGGTAAATTGGGACCAAGGAGTGAATGAGTTGTTCTGTGGGAAAAAAAAAAAAAAAAAAAAAAATTAGTGAAAAGTCTTCAGGAGCAACATGTGCCAGTGAGCATGAGGTAGGAAAAGTGCTTGTGCATTTGAGAAACTGAAAAAAAGGCAAGTTTGATTGAACATGGTTCAGGTTCAGAATGAGAGATATGGAAAGCAGGTAAGTTTTATTGTTTAGGCTTATCATCAATTTGTTTTAATGATGATGAGCATGATTTAATGGAGATGTTGAAGGTGGAGGCACAATTTGAATTCTTGCCCTGCCATTTACTTACTAGCTGTTTGATCATAGCTAGTCATGGGCAAGTTACAAATTCTCCGGGCTTCAGTTTTATCATCTATAAAGTAAATGTAGTAAATCCTTGCCTGGACATGTGTTCAGTCAATGTTTGTTCATTCAATAAATCCCCATTGTGAAGGAAGTTTAAGTTATTTGGTATATTAAGCTAATTTAGGATGTTTTAATATATATTATTTGACATTTTGTATGTATTCCTATATCCATACACATGTATATATGGTATGATTTTCCTGTGCGTTATTATTTAGGAAGGAGGAGTCAGTGGTTTTCTCCATGCTTTTATTGCTGAAGTGTTTGCAATGGTGAGAGCTCATGTTGCTGCGTTAGGAGGGAATGCTGTTGTCTCCTACATAATGAAGCAGTGTGTCTTCATGGAGAATCCAAATAAAAACCAGGTAAGATGCAGTTAAAAATTCCTGATTGGTGGGAACCTGAGAATTTCTTCCATGGCTTCCTAGCCCTAACCCCCTTCAAAAGAGAATTGCTCTTTAGAACCCTTTGAATCTAGATGCATAAGACATTTTAATGAATTTCTTAATAACCATGGTCATACATAGTCACAAGTCAATACATGCTATTTCAGCATCTCAGGTAACTAGGTATTATTCTTAATCATGTCTAGAATTTGTGCTTCTGAATTACTGTCTCCACCCTCTTTTTGGTAGGTGTTTGGAATACAGTGATAGCTAACTGAGGAGAGCTAAAGATATCCTTTAGTTTGGACTATGATGCTGTCCAGTTTTAGCTGCCTTACTAATGAAGAGTATATCATAGTGAGGCCAAACTGCTTGCTTATTTCTATAAGTAGTGTATTCTGTTAATGGGGATGAAAGCAGTTAGTTTAAATCTTAAAATAAATTTCTAAATTTTTTGTTAAGATAATAACTCACTTAAAATGGTTAAAATTTTTTAAAAATTAATTAACTATACTAAATAGTATGAAATACCTTAAACACAGTTCTTCCCAACCTGCTCCTCTTGGCACACATCAAAAATCCCATTTCTATGGTCCACTGGTATACTATGGTAAATGCATGAAGCTGTATGTGGCTGCTGGTAATTGGCCCTGGGTTTCTGACCCAGGTGACTCCCCTGAGAGCAGAGGGGATCAATATCTTGGCAGACACAGAGCTTAAGAAGCTCTAATGTAGACTAATTACTTATCATCTAAGCAGGAGTAAAAATGAATAGATGTGTGTATATATATAAATTTTTTGCCCCTACCTGTACATCTGGATAATTGTAACCAAAGACAAATCATTTAAATTCTTAGTATCATTGTTTTTTTCATTAATAAAATTATCTTACAGTGAAAGTGAGTTGCTGTCATAAATATAAAAGCAGTTTGATAAGACATTATGGAAATGCAAAATTGTTTTAGCTTTATTTAAGAGATAAGGTTTTGCCATATTACCCAGGCTAAACTCGAACTCCTGAGCTCAAGTGACCTTCCCACCTCAGCTTCCCTAGTGGCTGGGACTACTGGCACATGGCACCACACCTGACTGGTTTTAGTTTTATTTTGAAGTCACGAAGTTTAATCAATTTCTTCAGAAGGTTACTTCATTTACTAAGTTCTTTTCAGGTTTTCTTAATAGTTTATACATTTTCATAACTCATGGTATGTTAAACTTCATTAACAGATGTTGAAGAAAAATAGTGATAAACAAAACTATGAGACAACCTTCTGATAAATTTTGGCAATGGCTAAGGCTATGAAACATCCTAGGAGGATTTTTGGTAGATAATTGGGGCGTATCTAAAGCTCAGTGAGGCTACTGCAGTTCTGGATTTGCAGCCAGCTTATTGATAAGATCTGGAGTGAAGGAGATTGTGTGGAGTGGTCAAAAGGGGTACACGAGGAGAAGAAAGATTGAGAAAGGAACAGTGAGAAAGGCAGAAGGAAAACCAGGGGCGCTGAGAACTACCTATTCACAGATTATTTGAAAGTGGAAGTAGAATGGAAACCAGGCACATCCTGAGCAGGAGTGTTTGATACAATTTGGTATTACCTGGTCATAAAGAAAGCATCTATTAGATCTTGAAATTATATTCAACTGGGTACTTCTTTGTAATAATTTATTTGATATAAGAGGATTTTCCCTAGTTTAAGAATCCTTTTTTGCTTAATTACTTTGTATTTGAGAACGAGATTTGTAGTTTTGGGTTTTTCCCAGTGTTAAATTTATACAACTTGTTCACTGACTTAATTAGCACCTTAACAAATGCCTCAAAATCAGCTTATCCAAAACAGAACTTATATCTGTGCCTCAGTTTTCTCATCTATGACATTGGGATAAAAATTGGGGTAATCATGAGTTAATATATGTAATGTGCTTTCTGCCTGGTGGATAGTAAGCACTGTAAAAGTTGTTACTATTATCTTTTAAATGTTTGTCTTCATTGATTTCTCACAAGACAAAGTCATGCTTCTTAATATGTCCTACAAGGTCTTCCACGTTCTCAGGTCTTCTACCTTTTCAAACTCATCTGTTGCCCCCCTCACCTCTCCTAACATACCCAAGACGTAGATTGAATTGTTTGGTTTCCAAATGAACTGTGCTTTTTTTTTTTTTTTTTTTTTTTTTTTTTCTCCCATTTCTGGTACTTTGTAGTGTTGATATTAACTCCAGTTTGTAGGTGAAAAAACTGAGGGTTAAAAAACTTAAGTTTGGTATGAGGCTATAAATAGAAAAGCTAGAATATACCCAGATTTTCCACCACCAACTCTCTTCCTCTGTACCTAAATGATAACTGTCAACAGCTGATTACCACTGAGGTGCACACATCATATCAGGTGCCATGATTTATGTCATTAGCTTTTCCCCCCACTTTTATGTGAGATCTTGCATGTACACAAAAAAAGTAGAGAACTGCACACAGACATTCTTACAACCCTCAGCTTAAGAAATAAAGTATTAAAAATATGGTTGAAGCCTCAGTGGGCCTGTTTCCTCTTTATACTGAATGAACCATCTTAATTTTGTCATTCCTATGCATGCTTTTATATCTTAAAAAAATTAATTGTAGTCTTCTTTTGTATCTAAAATGTTTTAATATATTTTTGAATAGGTAGTACATGATTCAAAATTCAAAAAGGTATGAATGGAAAAGTCTCTCCTTGTCTGCTATTCCAGCCAGTCAGTTTTCCTCCCCACATGCAACCAAATTTTTCTTTTTTTTTTTTTTGTAACTTCTAGAGATGTAACACTCCAGAGTATGTAACCAGAGAGATTTTATACATACAAGCAAATATATATAAATAGATATTCTTTTATTTTCCGGTTTAATATAAGTGGTAGCTCTACAGTACATACTGCTTCTCAGCTTGCTCTTTCACCTGATTTTTCTTGGCAAGGTTTTCATTTCAGGACATAAAGATTACCTTTATGTTTGTTACAACCACATAACACTCCATGGTATACGTCGATCGGAATTTCTTTAATTAGTCCCCTACTGATAAACCTTTAGGCTGTTTTCAGTAAATGTGCTAATACATACAGTGCTACAAAAACAATGTGATACATAATTGATTAGCACAAGTGTGAGCATCTCTGTAGGGAAAATTTCTTAAAACAGAATTGCTAGGTCAAAAGTAGTACCTTTGTAATTTTCGTAGAGATTTCCAAAGTTCCCCTTCATTGAGATATTTTGCACTTTATATAAATATATAAGGATATATATAGTTATGTAAATGATTTTATATTGTATATGTCATTTTGCAAATTGTTTTTGTTTTCATATGTTCACAGGAGCTCCTTGAGTTTTCTTTACTGTGAATTGCTCTCTTGCCCTTTTCTCATTTTTCTGTTGGATTGTCTATCTTTATCCTAAAATTTAGAAGCCTGTGCTTTTTTGGCTGTACAGCACTGCCCCTTGTGTAACAGAAGAGTATGAATGTGTTGAGTATAACTGAACCTGTCCTGTTTGTTGTTCTTATAGGCACAGTGTCTTATAAATGTAAGTGGTGATGCAGTGGTTTTTGTTCGTGAATCTGACTTAGAAGTGGTGTCATCTCAGCAACCTACTACCAACTGCCAGTCATCATGTACTGAAGGCGAAGTTACAACCTGAAGAAAATTAGGAAAAAAAGAGCTCAACTATATGAAATTCATCAATCACCGTTATTTTGTCATTAATTATCTTCTTAGACTTAAAATTGAGCTTGAGATAAATAAGGAAGAATTGAGTAGATTTGATTTGCCTGGAGTCTTTTGGAGGCATGAGAATCTTCTAATCTTGACATTTTGTTTGCCTGTTCTAGACAGGCCCTGTGGGATCTTGACCCTTCAGTAAGTTAGGATAAATTTTTAAAAGAACTGTAGCAAAGATGGAACCTTTGTAATTTATGTTGATTTTAATAAAATCATAATTTAAAAAGTGAAATGGGAAGATTGTCAGGAAATTAGGATAGCTACTGTAGTGTAATTTAGAAAAACTAAGCAAGAGATTCTCCAATTGTTAGTGAGTAAGCAGTCTGATTTGAGAAATGTGTGGGGACAATGGAGAAAAGTTTTCAGAAAACTACCATGTAGGTTTCTGAATGTGTTTTATTTTGATGAGGAATTTGGTAACAACTGAAAGGGAAAAGTACTTCAGCCATCTTTTGAAAACAAGTTAAAATTCTGGAACTTGTGTCTGTAATACATCCTAACTCCTGTAAAAGAAAATAATCTGTCATAGCTGGTGTCCTTTCACTGAAAGTTTTAATACTGTCTCTAAGGAGGGAGGAAAAGATTACTATGTAATTTTATAACTGACAATATTTGAGTTAGTATTGAATTTGTCTAAAAGTGGCTTGACTTCAACTAGGATGAAAATGTCAGTGAATTTTGTTGAAGTAGTAAAAATACAGGTGACTTAGTAGGAACATAAAATTATTTTCTAATCAGATAATATTGCACTCCTACCAAATAAACAGGATTTTAGTAATATCTGAGGGATTTTTGATGGTGAGTTAGACTGTATTTGGCATAGAATTTGGAAATGTAACTTGAATGTAAATATGCTGCAAATTGTTGAATGTATACATAGAAAGACTTCTTCTGTCGATGCCAAATACCTGTTGTAAATGAACCTTAAATATTACATTCCTCCTTTGCACAATAATATTTCTTTATAACACTTAACAATTTTTCCTCCCAGGACAACAAACTGCCCTTAAGAGTCATTTCCTTGTTATCACAGGTGTCAATATTTTTCTGTATTTTGTTTATAATTTTATTTTTTAAATAAAAGTTTATAAAATAAACTGGAATATTCCTAAATCTCTTTTTTACCTCCATCATATACTACTGTCAGTTTTCTGAATCACTTTCTATCTGATCATCTCCATTCATTTCTTCAGTCAACAAACATCTGTTGAGCACCTATTAAATGCAAGGCCCTGGCCTTAATTTTGGAAGGGGTGTGTGTTTGCAATTTTGGATCTTTAATTATTGTTTCAGGTTAGGTAGGTATTCATTCAACAACTGTTTATTAAATGCCTGCTAGATGGTAGGGCACAGTTTTAGGCAGTGAATGAAACACAAAAGTTCTTCCTCTCGTAGAGCTTAAAGTCAGTGTTTACACAGGTAAGCAATTTGTAAGATGTGGTAGTGCAGTATTTTAATAATTGCTAATATTTATTGAATGCTTACTATGGGCAGCCAGTCTAATAAAGATGTTTTCGTATTAACTCTTTTAATCCTTATGGAAACCTTATTATTAAGCACCAGTTTATAGTTGAGGAAGCAGAATTGAGAGTTTATGTGAGTTGCCCCAAAGACACAGTAAATAGTGGAGCCAAGATTCAAGCACAGGCAACTTGGCTCTAAAACCTACACTAGTAAGTGAGAAAATGTGAGTGTATCTTGGAATAGAAGTACTTCCCAAAGGAGACAGTATTTTAGCTCCAGTCAGGAAAAGTAGCTCACTGGAATTCGGTATTCCCAGTTTATTCATCCATCCATCCATTCGTCCAACCATTTGTCCGTCGAGCAGCTGTTAAGTGATTGCATAGTGTGCTCCAGAGTCTTTTCTAGGCAAAGGAATAATAACACAGCCATTGCTAATTGGCTGTTTTGTGCCATGTCCTGGGTACGATAATTCATAAAACAAGCCAGGTGGGATTATCTCTTAGTATGAACAATTGTATACTCACGGTGAGACCCAGACTGATTTCTGTCAAAGCTAGAGTTTCCTTAACCACCCAGACTTGCTGCCCATTTGCTCACATGGGCCTGTTTGCTCCTGTGGGCCACCTTTGAAGCACAATCATCTGGACAAAGATTGGTTCCTTCCAGGAAGGCTAATGTTACCCAACACCCCAAGAGCTGCTGCTCTTTCATTACGTGTAGATTATCCCTGAAGCATGAGCATCTGTAATGGACATGCTAGGACTTACTCTTTTGGAAATAGGCCAGTTTACAGCATTTACAGCAGGTCTAACACGCCCTTCATCTTTCATCGCTGCTCCAAGGGGAAATGACTCAATTTAAAGGAACTCATTGTCCCACTTCCTCCACCTCCTTCTCTCCCATGATCCATTATCATCTGGCTCTTATCACCTGTTCCGCCCCTGAATTTGAACATGCCAAAGATAGAAGTATTGGATTGCGGTATTAAGTATTTGGCAAAAGTTTTTTTTTATGCATACAGCTTTTTCATAAGTGCATAAATGGGATTCTATAAACAATGTTTAGAGTAGTTTTATTTTTTACCTTTTTGCCTGGTTTTCTCTTCTTCCCTATCACATCCCTTCCAATCCATGTTAATAACCAAGTGTGTATCCTTACGTATTTTGAAAAATCTGTTAGATATAATTTAAATTCAACAAAATTCATCTATTTTAAGTGTGTAGTTTGAGCTTGGCAAATATATTTCATCATGTAACCAAGTATGGAACGTTTCCATCACCAATAAAGTTCCCTGGTGTCCCTCCACAGTCAGTCTACTCCCTCTTCCATGTCAATGGGATCTTGTGCTCGGCAACTTTCATTTGGCATAATGCTTTTGAGATGCATCTATGCATGGACAACGTTTTTGGCCAGTAGGAATAATAGAGCTGTTTTGTATTTGAGTTTGCACTTTTTTTGTGAAAATCAAAATTTCTGTCATATGGAGTTGACTTTTTCTTGTTAATCTGCTGTGTGCGACAATTTCCCCCCTATTTTGTTGTCTATCTTTACAGTAACTTTTTACAATATCTATACTTTTTATTATGGACAGTGTGACCATCTCCTTCTTTCAGCTTCTTAGTTAAATTGACCTCTGTGGGGGCTGTCCTTAAGCTTCATCAATTTTCATACATCTTGAATTGCTCCTATGTCAGTATGTCTCCATCAGTAAAAATTTACTATTTCTTATTTCCATAAATGTCATTACTACTTAGCCGGTTTAGCTTGAGTCAGAAGTCTGGAAGATCAAAACCTATCCTCTTTCCAATACGCCACCAGGTGCATAAAGACATGGAGGCATAAAAATGTGTGTTGTGTGGAAGCAACACATCTATTTACAAACTGTCGTTTTTTCCTTTTTCCTTCAGAGGAGGGTCTTTTTCAGAGTACTTTTGATAATCTGATCTAAGCTCTGGATCTTTTTTGTCCCCCAAAATAAGCATACACATGAACTTTTGCATACTACTTCAGGAGGTTTATTGAAACCACTTCTTTGACCCCAGGCTGAATAAGGAACCACGCTGAAGAAAATGTTAGGAATGGTTGGATAAATACTATCCTAAAAAGCTTGGTTTCTTTCTGATAGAAAAGTCAAGGCGCTATAAAGACTCAATCGCTCTCTGTCTCTCTCTGTGTATATATATAATTAAACATAAATATATTTATATAATTAATACAAATCAACATATATATAAATATATTTAGTTAACAGATTGTTAATTATTAATATATAACATATAATACACATTTAATATTTATATAACATAATTATATATTTATA
>NW_016809834.1:2611608-2642436 GCF_001698545.2 Rhinopithecus bieti | reverse complement strand
CGTAATTATATATTTATATAAATTATATAGTAACATACCTATATTGATATCTAAATTTATATAAATTGGATATATAATTATATAATTTTTTGAAGTTTTTTAATAGCAAAAGATTGCAGATATTAATCTACAACAGTTGTTTTAAATTATGTATACATTGTGGAATGATTGAGTTAACTAGCATTTTTTAAATTAAATTGAGCTAATTCACACTTTTTTCTTTTGTGGTGGGACCACTGAGAATCTACTTCTCTTAGCAATTTTCAAGAACGCAATACATTATTAACTGTAGTCACCATGTGTACAATAGATCCCTTGAACTTATTCCTCCTATTTAATTGGAATTTTGTATCCTTTGACCAACATCTCCTAATACCCCACCTCTGGCAACCACCATTCTACTATCTACTTCTATGAGTTCAACTTTTTAAAATTTCACATATACTATAAGATCATGTGGTATTTGTCATTCTTTCCTGGCTTATTTTACTTAACATTGTGTTTTCCAGGTTCATTCGTGTTGTTGAAAATGGCTGAATTTCCTTATTTTTAAAGACTGAATAGTGTCCCATCGTGTATAGATACTGTATTTTCTCTATCCACTTATCTGTTTATGGACACTTAGGTTGATTTCATAACTTGGCTATTGTGAAAAATGCTGTTAATGAACATTGGAGTGCAGATACCTCTTTGACATACTGATTTCATATCCCTTGGAACCATGCAGAGTAGTGGGATTGCTGGATCATATGGTAGTTCTATTTTCAATGTTTTGGGAAGCCTCCAGACTCTTTTCCATAATGGCTGTACTAATTTATATTCTTATCAACAGCGTGCAAGTTTCCCTTTTCTCCATGTACTCTCCAACAAAGACTATATTTTACATATAAAAAATAAAATATAAAATGGTTCCTCTGCTTTTGAAAGACTCTTGTCTGTAAAATCCTTTTAAATAAACATTTATTCATTGGAGTTTTTTTTAAAGACTATATTTTTAAATATTAAAAAAACCTCAAAATAAGCAGAATAATGGACTCCCAAAGATGTCCCCAGCTTAATCCCCTGTGAATATATTACCTAACATGTCAAAAACTTTGCAAATATGATCAAGGTTAAGGACCTTGAGATGGAGACATTATCCTGGTTTATCTGGGAGGGTCCTAGAATCTAATCACATGAATTCTTAAAAGTGGAAACAGGGTATAAGAGGTAAGAGAGATTCTATGTGAGTAGGACTTGACTCAACACTGCGACTTTGAGGCAGAGGAAGAAATGTGGGCTGGGTGCCGTGGCTAACGCCTGTAATTCCCAGAATTTTGGGAGGCCGAGGCGGGCGGATCACTTGAGGTCAGGAGTTCTACACCAGCCTGGCCAACATGATGAAACCCCGTCTCCACTAAAAATACAAAAATTAGCCGGGCATGGTGGTAGGCGCCTGTAATCCCAGCTATTTGGGAGGCTGAGGCACGAGAATCGCTGAGGCGGAGGTTGCAGTGAACCGAGATTGTGCCACTGCACTCTAGCCTGGGCCATAGAGGGACACTCAGTCTCAAAAATAAAATAAAATAAAAAATATAAAAATGTGTGTGACCTCTAGACTCTGGGAATAACTCTCAGCCGACGGCCAGAAACCATCTCAGTTCCACAATACAAGAAACTGAATTATGCCAGAAATTCAAATGAACAAGGAAGTGTGTTCTCCGCTAGGGTTTCCAGAAAGGAACAGTCCCGCCAATGACTTGACTTTAGCCTGGTGAGACCCATGTCAGTTCTGACCTACCAAACTGTAAGGTAGTAAGTTTGTGTTGTTGAAACCACTAAGGTTGCGGTAGCAACAGAAAACGAATACAAATTCCTATACAAGTTCAACTATAGAGATACATAAAGTGTAAAATTACCGTACAGCTGTGGTATTTGTGATAATGACATCTAATAGAAAATGCTTCACGAATTCAAGGTACACGCACTGTTCTCTCTCTTATTTTTCCTAGCAATTTTGTGTATACCCATATGAATAATTAGCAGACGTCCAGAGCCTGTAAGCTCTTCCCTACTTCTGGAATCGTCCAACAACTCTAGGGCTCAATGCAGTCCCCAAAGGGTTAACGGCTTCCACACCCAAGCGGCCATAGCGCAGGAACCTTCTCGGTTCACTCTTGCGTCTGCTTCTTGCAATCACACGGTGGCGCTGTTGGAATGAGTTCCACACAGAACAGGGAAGTAGTTCTTCAGGTGATGATGCAGTACTAACCAAGACTACTGGCACGGGCTTCCCAGGGGTCTTTAGGCCATGCCTAATCTAACCAAGAAAGTCCGCCCAGGTTCAGTTCCCAGTGCTCAACCCTCTAGTTCTCATTCACAGCTGCCTCTCAATGGACCAGGAAGCCCCAGGGGCTCCTTATCATAACTGGTTCTGGGGTTTGTCACTTCATAGCGATATCCTCAAGTGCTTCCAGGGACCTTTCCCTTATTCCCCAAAGGGAATCATATCAGGAAATTCCAAAGTATTCGTACACATCCTTCTAAAGGGAGTTTAGCAATGTCAGGATGATTTTCTGGTAATAGAGGACTTGCTGATACCTCTCATTACAGTTAATCTTTTAGAGCATAATTCAACTTTTAAAATGATCTTTATATGGTAAAATTGATAATGTTTTCATGTTTATTTATTTTTATTAGTTTATTTTATTTTTCCATAAGTTATTGGGGTACAGGTGCCACTTGCTTACATGAGTAAGTTCTTTAGTGGTGATTTGTGAGATTTTGGTGCACCTGAGCAGTATACACTGCACCATATTTGTTGTCTTTTATCCCTCGCCCTCCTCCCACTCTTCCCCTGAGTCTCCAAAGTCCATTGTATCATTTTATGCCTTTGTGTTCTCATAGCTTAGCTCCCACATGTCAGTGAGAACATATGATGTTTGGGTTTCCAATCCTCAGTTACTTCACTTAGAATAATAGTCTCCAATCTCATCCAGGTCACTGCAAGTGCTGTTAATTCATTCCTTTTTATGGCTGAGTAGTATTCCATCATATATATATATATAATATATATGTTATATATATGTTTTATATATATATATATATAACAGTTTCTTTATCCACTCGATTGATGGACATTTGGATTGGTTCCACGATTTTGCAATTGTGAATTGTGCTGCTATAAGCATGCGTGTGCAAGTATATTTTTCAAATAATGACCTCTTGTCCTCTGGGTAGATACCCAGTAGTGGGATTGCTGGATCAAATGGTAGTTCTACTTTTAGTTCGTTAAGGAATCTCCACACTGTTTTCCATAGTGGCTGTATTAGTTTACATTCCCACCAGCAGTGTAGAAGTGTTCCCTGATAACCACATCCATGCCAACATCTACTGTTTTTTGATTTTTTGATTATGGCCATTCCCCTGGGAGTAAGGTGATATCACATTGTGATTTTGATTTGCAATTCCCTGATCATTAGTGATGTTGAGCATTTTTTCATATGTTTGTTGGCCATTTGTATATCTTCTTTTGAGAATTGTCTATTCATGTCCTTAGCCCACTTTTTGATGGGATTGTTTGTTTTTTTCTTACTGATTTGTTTGAGTTTGTTGTAGATTCTGGATATTAGTCCTTTGTCAGATGTATAGATTGTGAAGATTTTCTCCCACTCTGTGGATTGTCTGTTTACTCTGCTGACTATTCCTTTTGCCATGTAAAAGCTCTTTAATTAGGTCCCAGCTATTTATCTGTGTTTTTATTGCATTTGCTTTTGGGTTTTTGGTCATGAAATCCTTGCCTAAGCCAATGTCTAGAAGGGGTTTTCCAATGTTATCTTCTAGAATGTTTACAGTTTCAGGTCTTAGGTTTAAGTCCTTAACCCATCTTAAGTTGATTTTTGTATGAGGTGAGAGATGAGGATCCAGTTTCATTCTCCTACATGTGGCTAGCCAATTATCCCAGCACCATTTGTTGAAAAGGGTGTCCTGTTCTCACTTTGTGGTTTTGTTTGATTTGTCGAAGATCAGTTGGGTGTAAGTTTTTGGGTTTATTTCTGGGTTCTCTACTCAGTTCCATTGGTCTATGTGCCTATTTTTATACCAGCACCACACTCTTTTAGTGACTGTGGTCTTATAGTACAGTTTGAAATCAGGTAGTGTGATGCCTCCAGACTTGTTCTTTTTGCTTAGTCTTGCTTTGGCTATGCAGGCTCTTTTTTGATTCCATATGAATTTTAGAATTATTTTTTCTAACTCTGTGAAGAATGATGGTGGTATTTCGATGGGGATTGCATTTAATTTGTGGATTGCTTTGGCAGAATGGTCATTTTTACAATATTGATTCTACCCATCCATGAGCATGGGATGCATTTCCATTTGTTTATGTCGGCTGTCATTTCTTTCAGCGATATTTTGTAGTTTTTCTTGTAGAGATCTTTTGACTCCTTTGTCAAGTATATTCCTAAGTATTTTACTTGTGGCTACTGTAAAAGGGGTTGAGTTCTTGATTTGATTCTCTGCTTGGTTGCTGTTGTTGTGTAGAAGAGTTATTGATTTGCGTACATTAATCTTGTATCTGGGAACTTTGCTGAATGCCTTTATCAGTTCTAGGAGCTTTCTGGAAGAGTCCTTGGGGTTTTCAAGGTAAACGATCATATCATCAGTTGACTTTCCTCTTTACTGATTTGGATGCCCTTTATTTATTTGTCTGATTTCTCTGGCTAGGACTTTCAATAATGTTGAAGAGGAGTGGTGAGAGTGGGCCTCCTTGTCTCATTCCTGTTCTCAGAGGGAATGCTTTCAATTTTTCCCCATTCAGTATTATGTTGGTTGTGGGTTAGTCATAGATGGATTTTATTGCATTAAGGCATGTCCCTTGTATGTTGATTTTGCTGAGAATTTTAATCATAAAGGGATGCTGAATTTTGTCTAATGCTTTTTCTGCATCTATTGAGATGATCATGTGATTTTGTTTTACTTCTGTTTAGGTGGTGTATCATATTTATTGACTTGTGTATGTTAAACCGTCCCTGCGTCCCTGGTATGAAACCCAGTTGATCATGGTGGACTATCTTTTTGATATGTTGTTGGATTTTGTTAGGTAGTATTTTATTAAGGATTTTAGCATCTAACTTCATCAAGGATATCGGTCTGTAGTTTTATTTTGTGGTTGTGTCCTTTCCTGGTTTTGGTATTAGGGTGGTGCTGGCTTCATAGAATGAATTAGGGAGGGTTCCTTCTTCATCTTGTGGAATAGTGTCAAAAGGATTGGTACAAATTCTTCTTTGAATGTCTGGTAGAATTCTACTGTGAATCCATCTGGTCCTGGATTTTTTTGTTGGTAATTTTTAAATTACCGTTTCAATCTCACTGCTTGTTATTGGTCTGCTCAGGGTATCTAATTCTCCCTGCTTTAAGCTAGGAGAGTTGTATTTTTTCAGGAATTTATCCATCTCTTCTAGGTTTTCTAGTTTATGTGCGTAAAGTTGTTCATAGTAGCCTTGAATGATCTTTTGTATTTCAGTGGCATCAGTGGTATCAGTTTTAATATCTCCTGTTTCGTTTCTTAGTGAGGTTATTTGAATTTTCTCTTTTCTTTTTTTGGTTAATCTTGCTAATGGTCTATCAATTTTATTTATCTTTTCAAAGAACCAGCTTTTTGTTTCATTTATTATTTGTATTTTTTGTTTGTTTCAGTTTCACTTGGTTCTGCTCTGATCTTGGTTATTTCCTGCATTCTGCTGGGTTTGGGTTTGGTTTGTTCTTGTTTCTCTAGTTCCTTGAGGTGTGACCTTAGATTGTCTGTGTGTGCTCTTTCAGACATTTTGATGTAGGTATTTAGGGCTAGGAACCTCTTATCACTGCCTTAACTGTATCCCAGAGGTTTAGATGGGTTGTGTCATTTTTGTGATTCAGTTTGAATAATTTTTAAATTTCCATCTTGATTTCGTTTTTGACCCAATGCTCATTCAGGAGCAGGTTATTTAATTTTCATGTATTTGTGTGGTTTTGAAGTTTCCTTTTGGACTTGATTTCCAGTTTTATTCCACTGTGATCTAAGAGAGTGCTTGACATAATTCAATTTTCTGAAATTTATTGAGGCTCATTTTATGGCCTATGATATGGTCTATCTTGGAGAAAGTTCCATGTGCTGTTGAATAAAATGTGTGTTCTGATGTTGTTGGATGAAATGTTCTGTACATATCTGTTAAGTCCATTTGTTCCGTGGTATAGTTTAAATCCTTCATTTCTTCATGGACTGTCTGTCTTGATGACCTGTCTAGTGCTGTCAGTGAAGTATTGAAGTCCCCCACTATTATTTTATTGCTATTTATCTCATTTCTTAGGTCTATTAGTAATTGTTTCATAAATTTGGGATCTCAGGTGTTCGATACATATATGTTTAGTATTGTGATATTTTCCTGTTGGACAAGGCCTTTTATCAATATATAATGTTCTTCTTTGTCTCCTTTAACCACTGTTGCTTTAAAGTTTGTTTTATCTGATATAAGAATAGCTACCCCTGCTCACTTTTGGTGTCTATTTGCATGAAATGCCTTTCCCCACCCCTTTACTTTAAGTTTATGCGAGTCCTTATCTGCTAGGTGAGTTTTCTGAAGGCAGCACATGGTTGGTGAGTTCTTATCCATTCTGCCTTTCTGTATCTTTTAAGTGGAGCACTTAGGCATTTACATTCAATGTAAATATTGAAATGTTAGTTACCATTGCATTGATCGTGCTCTTTGTTGCCTATGTACTTTGTTTTGTTTTCTGCTTTTGCTTTTTTAACTTATACTTTTGTTTTATAGATCCTGTGTGATTTATGCTTTAAAGAGGTTCTGTTTTGATGTTTTTCTAGGATTTGTTTCAGGATTTAGAGCTCCTTTTAGCAGTTCTTACAGTGTTTGCTTGGTAATGGCAAATTCTCTCAGCATTTGTTTATCTGAAAATGACTGTATCTTTCCTTCATATCATGCTTAGTTTCACTGGAGTCAAAGTTTTTGGCTGATAATTGTTTCTTTTGAATAGGCTGAAGATAGGGCCTCAATCCCTTCTAGCTTGTAGGGTTTCTGCTGAGAAATCTGCTGTTAATCTGATAAGTTTTCCTCCATAGATTACCTACTGCTTCTGTCTCACAACTCTTAAGATTCTTTCCTTCATCTTAACTTTGTATAACCTGATGACAATGTGCCTAGGTGAAGATCTTTTTGCGGTGAATTTCCCAGGTGTTCTTTGTCCTTCTTGTATTTGCATGTCTAGGTCTCTAGCAAGGCTGGGGAAGTTTTCCTTAATTATTCCCCCAAATATTGTTTTCCAAGCTTTTAGAATTGTCTTCTTCCTGAGGAACACTGATTATTCTTAGGTTTTGTCATTTAACACAATCCCAGATTTCTTGGAGGCTTTGTTTGTATTTTCTAATTCTTTTTTTTTTTTTGTCTTTGTTGAAGTGGGTTAATTTGAAGACCTTGTCTTCGAGCTCTGAATTTTCTTCCCACGTGTTCAATTCTATTGCCAAGACTTTCCAGAGCATTTTGCATTCCTAAAGTGTGTCCAAAGTTTCCTGAATTTTTGAGTTTTTCTTTAAGTTACCTATTTCCTTGAATATTTCTCCCTCCACTTCTTGTGTCATTTTTTGGATTTCATTGCATTGGCCTTCACCTTTCTCTGGCCCCTCCCTGATTACCTCAATAAGTAACCTCCTGAATTGTTTTTCAGATAAATAAGTGATTTCTTCTTGGTTTGGATCTATTGCTGGTGAACTAGTGTGATTTTGGGGGGGGCATTGGTGAACCTTGTTTTGTCATATTACCAGGATTGGTTTTCTGGCTCCTTCTCATTTGGGTAGGTTCTGTCAGAGTCTAGGGCTGAAAGATGTTGTTTGGATTTTTTGTCCCATGGAGTGTTCCGTTGATGTAGTACTCTCCCGCTTTTCCTGTGGTTGTGGCTCCCTGTGAGGTGAACTGCAGCGATTGTTGTCTCTCTTCTGGGTCTAGGCACCCAAAGAGTCTGCCCAGCTCTAGGCTGGTACTAGGGGTTGTCTGCACAGAGTCCTGTGATGTGAACTATCTATGGGTCTCTCAGCCATGGATACCAGTGCCTGTTCCAGTGAAGGTGGCAGAGGGTGCAATGTACTCTGTGAGTGTCCTTAGCTTTGGTGGTTTAATGCTCTATTTCTGTGCTGGTTAGCCTCCTGCCAGGAAGTGGCACTTTCCAGAAAGCATCAACTGTAGTAGTGTGGAGAGGTACTGGTGATGGGCGGGGCCCTAGAATTCCCAAGATTGTATGCCGTTTGTCTTCCACTACCAGGGTGGGTAGGGAAGGACCATCAGGTGGGGGCGGGGCTAGGTGTGTCTGAGCTCAGACTCTCCTTGGACGGGTCTTGCTGTGGCTGCTGTGGGGCATGGGGGTGAGATTCCCAGATCACTGGAGTTGTGTACGTAGGAGGATTATGGCTGCCTCTGTTGAGTTATGCAGCTTGTCAGGGAAGTGGGGGAAAGCCAGCAGTCACAGACCTCACCCAGCGCCCACAGAAACCAAAGGGCCAGTCTCACTCCCACTGTGCCTACCGCAACAGTCCTGAGTCTGTTTCCAGGCGGAGGGTGGGATGGGCTTGAAAACTTGCCCAAGGCTTTCTGTCTCTTAGCTGTGAAAGAAAAGGGCTTTAGTTCTTCCCCTGCCTGTGAAGTCTACAAGCCAAATTTGCACCCTCCCCCAAGTTCTGGCCAGGAGGTTTCTCACCCCATTCAAATTGTTACAAAGTTCAGCCAGAGAATTCCTTCTCCCTGTGGAGTTTTACCCTCTGCTCTTCTGGCCACCCTCCTGATGGATCCCTGTGGTGCCAGGCAGGAATGGGCTGTTTGGGGACCCAGTGAGCTCCCAGGGCCTTTCTGCTGCTTTCTCTACCCCTGTATTTTGCTTGGCTCCGCTCTCTAACTTGACTCAGCTCCAGGTAAAGTTGGAAACTTCTCCCACAAACAGACCTTCAGCTTCTTCAGTGGGTGTGTGTTCAGGAGAGGAGGGTCTCCCTTTCCAACTTCCACAGTTGGGGCACTCACAGTATTTAGGGTGTCTCCCGGGTCCTGCAGGAGCAATCTGCTTCCTTCAGAGGGTCTGTGGGTCCTCTCAGGATTGCTGGTTTGTTCTTGCAGCCGATCTGGAGCTAAAATTTACAATGCAAGCCTCTGTATGCTGCTCTCTCCAGAGCTGCAGTCCAGTCCATCCTCCCATCTGCCACGATCCCTACATGCTAAAATTTATTAATCTTTTAAGTATTTAATTTTGTATGTCTGTTGGCTTCTGTTTTAACAAATTCTTCCTTACTACAAAGTCAAAATTTATTGGAGTATATTGAGGTCTAGTTATATGAGAAAAATTTTACCTGTTTTGTATGTGGAATTCCATAAATTTTGAAAAGTACTTGTAGTTGTGTAACCATCATTGTAATCAAGATCTAGAACATTTCCATTACCCAAAAAAGTTTCTTCCTGCCCCTAAATAATGAATCCCCTCTACCAGCACCCAGCCCCTGAAACTGGTGATCTGTTTTTTGTTCCCAAGTTTACCTTTTCAAGAATGTTATATAAATGGAAAAATACAGAATGTTTCCTTTTGAGTCCAGCTTCTCTCACTTAGCATGATATATTTGAGATTCGTCTGTATTGTTGCATGTATTAGCACTTCATTCCTCCCTTTATTTCTGAGTAGTGTTCTATCATACGGATGCAGCACAATATGTTTATCCACTCACCAACTGGTGTATGCTGGCTTGTTTCTAGTATTTGGAGATTATTGATAAAACCCTACGAACTTTCATGTACAGGTCTTTTTGTGAGCATAAGTTTGCATTTCTTTTGGATCAATACCTCAGGGAAGGATTGCTTATCGTATGTGTCATATGATAAGTATATGTTTAATGATATGAAATTGCCAAACTGCTTTCCAAAGTAGCTGTACCATTTTACATTCCCACTCACAATGTATGAGGGTTCTTTTTGCTTTGCACCCTCACCAGTGCTTGATATTCTCAGTTTGGTTTTAGCTATTCTAGTAGGTGTATCTCACTGTGGTTTAAATTTGCATTTTCCTAATGACTAATAATATTATGAGTAATTTTTCACATGCTCATTTGCTATCCACATTTCTTCCTTGGTGATATGTCTGTTCAAGTCTTTTGATCATTTTTGTATTTTAAATTGGTTTGAGTTTTGATTGAGTTCCTTGTATATTCTGTATATCAGTGGTTCCTTTTTTAAATAAGATATGTGTTTTGTGGACATTTTCTTTCAATCTGTGACTTGTCTTTGCATTCTTTTAACATTATCTTTTAAGGAAGAGAAGTTTTTAATTTTGATGAAGTGATGAAGTCCAATTTATCGTTTTTTAATTTTGTGGTTCATGCTTTTTGTGTTCCACCTAAGAAATGTTTGCCTAATGCAGATCACAAAGATTATCTGGAAGTTTCAGAGTTTTTAGCTCTACATTTAGATGTGTGATCATTTCAAATTATATTTGTATATGGTGTCAGGTTTGGTCAAGGTTGATTTGTTTGTTTCTGCATATAATGTTCAGTTGCTCCAGCACTATTTGTTGAAATGACCAGCTTTTCTTCGTTGAACTGATTTGACATTTTTGTTGAAAATTGTTTGGTCACATAGATATGAATTTATTTCTGGAGTCTGTCATGTGTTCTGCTGATCTACATGTCTACCCCTTTTCCAATACTGCACTGTCTTGATTCCTGAAACTTAGAGTTACTCCGCAAATAAAGGAATGTAAATCCTCTGACTTTGTTCACATTTTTCAAATAAATTTTTTGGCTATTCTAACTTTTGTTTTTTTTTTTTTTTTTCCATAAAATTAGAAGAGGCCTTACAATTTTTATTTTAAAAAAGCCCCAAGCTGATATTTTTGATTGAAATTGTGTCGAATCTATAGACCAGTTGAGAGAACATTGACAACTTAACAATATTGAGTCTTCCAATTCATAATCATTGTGTTACCCTCTGTTTATTTGATTCTGTCATCAATGTTTTAGAGTTTTTAGCATGCAAATCTTGTTCATCTTTGGGGGCATTATACCTATTTCAAATTTATTTTGGTCTTCTTGTAAATGGTACTGTTTTAGTTTTAATTTTAATTTCCAGAAATTATTTATTTTTAGTATATACTAATATAATTGATTTTTACATCCATCTTAAATCCTGTAGCCATTTATTAATTTTAGTATCTTTTTGTAGAATCATTTCTGAGTTTCTATCAGTGGAATTACCCATTGTCGTGATTACAAATAGTAACAGTTTTATTTCTTTCTTTTCAATCTGGATGATTTTTGCTTCCTTTTCTTGTTTCTTATTAAATTGGCCATATTAATAATTATTTTAGTAAATTATTAAGTACAATGTATAGTGGTAAGAGTGGACATCCTAGCCTTGTTCCAGCTCTTAGGGGGAAGGCATTTAGTATTTCACCATTAACTGTGATGTTATCTGCGGGGTTTCCAAGAATAAACATTTTGTGAAATGTTTATTCTGCATCTATCAATGTGATTACATGGATTTTCTTCTTTAGTTTTCTTCTTTAGTTTGTTGATATCATGAATTACACTTATTGATTTTTAAAAACTAAACAAAATGTTCCCTCTTCTTCTACTTTACAGAGGAGTTTATCTACAATTGATGCTGTTTGATCCATAAATGTGTGATAGAATTTGCCAGTAAAGGCATCCAACACTTGAGTTATCTTTGTTGGCAGGTCTTTACGAATTAAATCTATTAATACATATAGGGCTATTTAGGTTATCCTTTTGTTTTTGTACAGGCTTTGGCAGTTTGTGTCTTCCAAGAAATTTGTCCCTTTTTCCCTAAATTGTTGAATTTATTGGCATTGAGTTATTCATAATATTATCTTCCTATTTTTTAAAATATCTGTAGAATCTGTAGTGATATGTCTGCTATTATTCCAGATATTGGTAATTTGTGTCTTCCTTTGTTTTTTTCCTCAATCAGGTCAGTTTGGATAGAAGTTCTTTTCATCTATTGATCTTTTCAAAGTACTGACTTTTGATGTCATTGATTTTTTCCCTATTTTCTCTATTTTGTTTTGTTTCTTTTTTTTAAATTAAAAATATATTTAGGAGGTACAAGTGCAGACTTCTTACATGTGTCTATTGCATAGTAGTGAAGTCTGGGCTTTTAGTGTACCAATTACCGAAACAGTGAACTTTGTACCCAATGTCTATTATTCCACTTTCTAAGTCCATGTATACCCATTGTCTAGCTCCTATTTATAAATGAGAGCATTCAGTATTTGACTTTCTGTTTCCGAATTATTTCACTTAGGACAATGGCCTCCAGTTCCATCCATGTTGCTGCAAAAGACATGATTTCATTCTTTTTTATTGCTGAGTAGTATTCCATGGTGTGTGTGTATGTGGGTGTGTATATATATGTGTGTGTGTATATATATACACACACACACCCTGGATATATATATATATATATACACACACACACAGGCACACACACACACACACACACACCATGGAATACTACTCAGCAATAAAAAAGATGTATATATATCATATATTTCTATATATGTCACATTTACTTTATCCAGTTCTCCACTGATGGACACTAAGGTTGATTCCATATCTTTGCTATTGTGAACAACTGCTGTGATAAACATGAGTGAGGTGTCTTTTTGAATAATGATTTGTTTCCCTTGGGGTATATACCCAGTAGTGGGATTGCTGGATTGAATGGTAGTTCTATTTTAAATTATCTGAGAAATCTCCATACTACTTTCCATAAAGGTTGTACTAAAATTTACATTACCACCAACAGTGTACAAGCATTCTTGTTTTCTCCACATCCTCACCAACATCTGTTGTTTTTAGACTTTTTATAGTAGCCATTCTGAGTGGTGTGAGATGATATCTCATTGCGCTTTTAATTTGTATTTCTCTGATGATTAGTGAGGTTGAGCAGTTTCATATGTTTGTTGGCTGAGTAATATCGGCCTTATAGCATGAATTAAGGAGAATTCCCTTCTCAATTTTTTGGAATAGTTTCAGGAATGTTGGTATTAGTTCTTCTTTGTATGTTTTGTGGAATTTAGCTGTGAATCCCTCTGGTCCTGGGATTTATTTGGTTGGGAGTTTTTTTTTTCTTTTCTTTTTTTTTTTTTTACTGATTCAATTTTGCTACTCATTATTGGTCTGTTTAGGAGTTTCATTTCTTCATGGTAAAATCTCAGGAGGTTGTGTGTTTTCAGGGATTTACCCATTTCCATTAAGTTTTCTAGAGTATGCCTACTCTTATCTTTATTATTTCCATTTTCTAAATGCCTTTAGTTTAATTTGCTCTTTTTAAAAGTTTCTTAAAGTGGAAGCTTAGAGCATTTATTTAAGGCTTTTCTTCTTCTCTAATGTAAGCATTTAATGTAATACATTCCCCTTTATATACTACCTTAACTATACTACCTTAACATTTTGATACTGTGTTTTCTTTTATAATTAATTCAAATATTTTATATTTTCCCTTTTAACTTTTGCTTTGACACATGGGTATTTAAAAGGGTGATGTTTAATTTCCAAATATTTAGGTACTTTACAGATACATTTCTGTTGTTGAGTTTTAGTTTCATTTTTGTTCAAAGGACATACTTTTTATGACTTCAACTCTTTTAAATTTATTAAGACTTACTTTATGGCCTGGAATATAACCTATCTTATTGGATTTTCCATATGCATTTAGAAAAATGTTTATACTCCTTTTGTTGGATGGTGTTTTCTATAAGTGGCAATTAGGTTAAGTTAGTTGATAGTGTTGTTTAAGTCTTCCATAGTCTTACTAATTTTTTTTTTTTTTTTTTTTTTTTTTTTTTTTTTTTTTTTTTTTTGAGATGGAGTCTTGCTCTGTCACCCAGGCTGGAGTGGAGTGGTATGATCTTGGCTAATGCAAACTCTGCCTCCTGGGTTCAAGTGATTCTCATGCCTCAGCTTCCCAAGTAGCTGAGACTGCAGGTACGGGCAATCACATTTGGCTAATTTTTGTAGTTTTAGTAGAGCAGGGTTTCGCCACATTGCCCAGGTTGGTCTCAAACTCCTGGGCTCAAGCCATCTGCCTGCATCGGCCTCCCAAAGTGCTGAGATTACAGGAGTGAGCCACTGCGACTGCCCAGTCTTACTAGTTTTGTTTCTACTTGTTCTCTTGACACTGAGAGAGGAGGATAGAAGTCTGGAGAACAGTAGTAGTTTAGCCTATTTCACTTTTCCGTTCTATTAATTTTTTGCTTCATTTATTTAGAAGCTCTGCTGTTAGATGCATATACATTTAGAATTATGATATCTTCTGGGGGAATTGAACCTTCTGTTATTATGCTGTGTCCCTCTTTGTCCCTGTTAACGTTCCTTTTATAGAAGTCTACTTTTTGTGAAATTAGAATAGCCACTTTAGCTTTTTTTTTAAAAAAAATTTATCTTTTTTTAATCTTTCTTTTTTTTAGCCAATCTGTATTTTATATTTAAACTGGGATTTCTTATAGACTGTGTATGGTTGGTTTCTTTTGTTTTTTCTAATCTGACAATCTTTGCTTTATAAATAACCTTAAACAAAGATTTTAAGTAACCTAAAACAATTATTTTAGTGTAATTATTGATAGAATTATATTAAACCTATATTTTAATGTAATTTAAACCATTTATTTTAATGTAGTTATTAATAGGATTATTTTAAAACCTACCATCTTGCTAGTTATTTGCTATTTGTTCCATATGTTGTTAGTTNGTTCCTTTTATAGAAGTCTACTTTTTGTGAAATTAGAATAGCCACTTTAGCTTTTTTTTTAAAAAAAATTTATCTTTTTTTAATCTTTCTTTTTTTTAGCCAATCTGTATTTTTATATTTAAACTGGGATTTCTTATAGACTGTGTATGGTTGGTTTCTTTTGTTTTTTCTAATCTGACAATCTTTGCTTTATAAATAACCTAAAACAAAGATTTTAAGTAACCTAAAACAATTATTTTAGTGTAATTATTGATAGAATTATATTAAACCTATATTTTAATGTAATTTAAACCATTTATTTTAATGTAGTTATTAATAGGATTATTTTAAAACCTACCATCTTGCTAGTTATTTGCTATTTGTTCCATATGTTGTTAGTTTCTGTTTATCCTTTCTTTCTGTCTGCTTTCAAATCAATTGCATATTTTTTTTCTGATTTTATTTTATCTCCACTATTGGCTTATAAGTTATGTCTCTTCTTAAGCAAGTTTTAATGGTTGTTCTAAGCTTTTCAACATATGCTTTTAATTTATCACAGTCTACCTTAAAACAATATTACAGTACTTTGTACTTAAGCTAGGAGAATTAGTTTGTTTTTTTTAGAATATTCTCTGAACGATTTCAAACAACTTTATTATTTAGTTTTTATATTCTTCTTCCTTTAGATTTTATCAGTGTTTTTGATTCTAGCTTCATGGGATGAATGCTTAGTGTATTTATTGTCAGTCTTAGTTTCTAATAAGTGTATTTGAAGTTATAAATTCACCTACAATTTCCCTACTAGCATTCTAAAAGTTTTTTTTTTTTTAACTTTTATTTTAAGTTCAGGGGTACAAGTGAAGGTTTGTTACATAGGTAAACTTGTGTCATGGATGTTGTTGTACAGATTATTTCATCACCCAGGTATTAAGCCCACTACCCATTCATTGTTTTTCCTGATCCTCTCCCTCCTCCCCTTCTCCATCCTCTGTAAGGCCCCAGTGTGTGTTGTTTCCCTCTATGTGTCCATGCTGTTCTCATTGTTTAGGTTCCACTTGTAAGTGAGAACATGCAGTATTTGGTTTTCTGTTCCTGTGTTAGCTTGCTAAGGATAATGACCTACAGTTTCATCCATGTCCCTGCAAAGGACATAATCTTGTTCTTTTTTGTGGTTGCATTGTATTCCATGGTGTATATGTACCATATTTTCTTTATTCAGTCTATTATTGATGGGCATTTAGATTTATTTCATGTCTTTCCTATTGTGAATAGTGCTGAAATAAACATATGTGTGCATGTGTCTTTATAACGGAATAATTTATATTCCTTTGGGTATATACCAAGTAATGGGATTGCTGGGTCAAATGATATTTCTGTCTTTAGGTGACTGGGGAATCACCACACTGTCTTCCACAATGACTGAGCTAATTTACACTCCCACCAACAGTGTATAATTGTTCCTTTTTATCCACAACCTCGTCAGCATCTGTTATTTTTTGACTTTTTAATAGTAGCCATTCTGACTGGTATGAGATGGTATTTCACTGTGGTTTTAATTTCCATTTCTCTAATGATCAGTGATGTTGAGCTTTTTTTCATATGATTGTTGGCCACATGTATAACTTCTTTTGAAAAGCATCTGTTCATGTCCTTTGCTGACTTTTTAATGGGGTTATTTTTTTCTTGTAAATTTGTTGAAGTTTCTTATAGATGCTGGATATTAGACCTATGTTGGATGCATAGTTTGCAAAATTTTCTCCCATTCTGTAGGTTGTCTTTTGGCTCTGTTGATAGTTTCTTTTGCTGTGCAGAAGCTCTTTAGTTTAATTAGATCCCATTTGTCAGTTTTTGCTTTTGCTGAAATTGCTTTTGGCATCTTTGTCATGATATCTTTGCCCATGCCTATGTCCTGAGTGATATTGTCTATGTTGTCTTTCAGGGTTTTTGTAGTTTTGGGTTTTACATTTAAGTCTTTAATCCATCTTGGATTAATTTTTGTATATGGTGTGAAAGGGGTCCAGTTTCAGTCTCCTGCATATGGCTAGCCAGTTATCCCAGCACCACTTATTGAATAGCAAGTCCTTTCCTCATTGCTTGTTTTTGTCAGGCTTGCCAAAGATCGGATAGTTGTAGTGTGCAGTTTTATTTCTGGGTTCTCCATTCTGTTCCATTGGTCTATGTGTCTGTTCTTGTACCAGTACTATGCTGTTTTGGTTACTGTAGCCCTGTAGTGTAGTTTGAAGTCATGTGGCATACTTCCAGCTTTATTCTTTTTGCTTAGGATTGACTTGGCTATTCGGGCTCTTTTTTGGTTCCATATGAATTTTAAAATAGTTTTTTCTATTTCTGTGAAGAATGTCAATGTCAATGGTAGTTTAATGGAAATAGCATTGAATCTATAAATTTCTTTGGGGAGTATGGCCGTTTTAATGATATTGATTCTTCCTATCCATGAGCATGGAATGTTTTTCCATTTGTTTGTGTCCTCTCTGATTTATTTGAGCAGTGTTTTGTAGTTCTACTTGTAGAGATCTTTCACCTCTCTAGTTAGCGTATTCTTAGGTATTTCATTTTTTTGTGTGTGACAATTGTTTATGAGAGTTCATTGTGATTTTGTTCTCCGCTTGACTTGTTGGTGTAGAGGAATAGCATTCCAAAAGTTTTATGCAGTGCTTTTATTTTTTTAACTCTGAATACTTATATTTACCACTATGATTTCTTGATTAACCTATGAATTGTTTAGAAGTGTATTTTCAGTCTCCAAATGTATATTTTTTCCACTTAGTTGTTTTTCTAATTAATTTGCATAATGATAGATATTGTTATCTAAATAACAATTTTTTTTGAAAATTGTTGAAAATTTCCTGGTTGTTTGCCTTTTTACTTTGTAATTTCATGTATGCTTGAAAAGCAAATGCATTGTTTATTTGTTGCATGCAAAGTTATGTATCTTTATCATCTATCGTCTATCATCATGTATCTATATAATCAAGCTTGTTGACTATAATTAAATCTTCTATATTTTTATCAATATTTTTGTCAACATGCTCTATCGATTTCTGAGAAATGTGAATGTAGTATATTAATTACACTGATGGTGTGGGGAAGGGGAAAAAACTTTTTTCTTTGGGTTCAGTGGCTGGGGCCCTCCAAATTAAACTGGCAAACCAGTATAATTTTCTGTTGTTAAATGCATTAAAAGCAGAAAAAATTTGTTATTGCATACGCATATAGAGGCCATTATAGAAAATTAAAGACACCAAAGAAGTGATAGGACTGAGGGCTTATATACTTTTTTTTAACAAAGAATGATAAATTGTGGAAATATGACAAGAGAAAGGAAAAGGAAGTTTGTGCTAGGAGAGGTAAACTGTGGGAAAGTGATTTGGAAATACATGGGGAAAGTAGTGGAAGACAAAGGTTATTTTAGTGAGATTTGTTTCAACCTGATCTTGGTGTTGACTTTCTACCTTCTTCATGACTGTAAAACTCCCTCAAGAGAGGAAATATATGGTAGTCCTGGTTTCTCAAAGTTGCTACTTTAGTCAGATAAGAAAAGCCTTGAAAAGGTTTCTATCTGTATCTGTTGATTCTCATTTGCCTCCAACCCAAAATATTCCTTATACCGAAGAGGCATATTTTGGGGTGGCATATTCTAATTCTCTTCAGTGGACCCTTAATTAAATACCTCTATAAAACCACATGTTTAGCAATGTTACATTGCAGCTCCTGCTATCAAGATGTGACATCAGTTTCGCCGCGTATTGAGTTTGGGCTGGCCTTCTATCTTGCATTAAACAATAGAATACATAGAAGTGATGATGTGCCCACTCTGAGCCTGGATCACAGAGGTATTGTGGGTGCTTTTGCTTTCTCTCTGCAACATCTATTATCTCATGCCAGTCAGCCTTATCTAGTCTGCTCGAAGGTAAGAAACTTTGTGGAGCAGAGATAAGACATCTCAGTTGTGCCTATCTTACATTTGAATTAGCTAACTGATGAATAGGTGCTATGAACAAGAATAAATGATAATTATCTTCAGACTGAGTTTGGGGGTGATTTTTTTTCAATGAAGCAATAACTAACTGATATATTGCATAAAGATTTTCCACTCTAGTTATGCAGTTGTCAATTTGTCTTTATAATTCTGGCATGTTTACTTTTTATATTTTGAGACCATGACTTTAGATGCATGTAACTTTATAATTTTGATATCATCTTTGTTGTTTATATCCTTTAGCAATGTAAATGTGTATTTCACTAATGTTAAATGTGTTCCCATTAATGCATTTAAAAGATCACCTTTTTTTCTTTTTTTTCTTTTTTTTTTTGAGACGGAGTCTCACTCTGGCTCTCAGGTTGGAGTGCAGTGGTGCAATCTCGGCTCACAGCAAGCTCCGCCTCCCGGGTTCACGCCATTCTTCTGCCTCAGCCTCCCCAGTAGCTGGAACTACAGGCGCCCGCCACCACGCCCGGCTAATTTTTTTTGTATTTTTAGTAGAGACGGGGTTTCACCATGTTAGCCAGGATGGTCTCGATCTCCTGACCTCATGATCTGCCCGCCTCGGCCTCCCAAAGTGCTGGGATTACAGGTGTGAGCCACCGTGCCTGGCCAAAAAATCACATTTTTATTTTGAGCAGTTCTATTATAAGCATTAACATACCAGTTTCCTCTGGAATAATTTTTTTGCCTAGTACACTTTTTCTCCAACCAATTATATTTAAATTTTCTGTGGTTTTTTGTTCCGATTGTGCCTCTTATATTTTGTCCACCATTTCTTCTTGTCTTTTTTTTCTTTCTCTGTTTTCTGTTGAACTGATCAAGTTCTACCTTTGTTTTTCTCTTTTATCATTTGAAAATTTAGGTTTCAAGAAACAAATATGTAATATCATGCTTTTCCACCTACATGTTCTGAAGCAACTGAGAGATGAATAAGAGGGTAAGGCAGATAAAAATATCAAATGCCACCTTTATTATTAACAAAGACTTGGAGAATTTGACTTTAAGTCTATTATCCCTGAGTTTGGCAAACTTAACCTAGTCACTAGCAGGAGTGAGAAATTGCAGGACTCCTTAGGGAGGAGCAGAGCAGAGCAGAATCTACATTCTCTGTTGGCAAGCAGATGCCAAGAAGAGAAAGGAGATCAGAAGAGTCTGGGCTAAGTGTTCAGCTGCTTCTCCCAAACCACCATGTAGAGAAGCCATTTTGTCTCCCTCCGGAAAGAGTGAGAAGGGGTGGCCTGAGAGCCCAGAAGTACTACTTAAAAAAAAAATCCCACCTAGCGGGGGCATAAGTGTTCCATGAGGATATGTCATGTATTCTATTCTTTCAGTGATTACTCCACATTTTAAATATATTGTATTAGGTTACTGTGGTTGCTGTAACAAATGACTACAAATTTGGTCCTTTTAATCAAAGCACGTTTATGCTTTTATCTTCTGGATGCCAGAAATCTGAAAGCAATTTCGCTGGACCAAGATTGGATGTCAGCAGGTTTGTGGTCTTTCCAGATGCTCTAGAGGGTGTAAATCTATTTCCTTTCCAGTCTCTAGAGCATCATTCCTTGCATGCCTTGGCTCGCTGTCCTTCCCTCCATCTTCAAAACCAGAAGCTTAGCATCTTGCCTCAGATGCATAATCACATCGCCCGTCTTTACTGTAATCAAATCTCCTTCTTCTTCCCTCTCATATGGATACTTGTTATTACATTTAGGGTCCACCTAGATAATCTAGGGTAATCCCTCCATCTCGAGATCCTTAATTTAATCACAGCTGCAAAATCCTTTGCCATATAAATGTAAAATTCACAGTTTCTGGAGATTAGAACATAGATATCTCCGGGGGGTCATTATTCAGTTTGTCTCGCATATAAAATTGTACATTTTTAAGGTGTACAGCATGATACTTCTATATACATATCTTGATATATACATACATGGTGAAATGATAACTACAGTCAAGCCGACTAACATACCCATCATCTCATATAATTATCTTTTTTCCTTCTGTGGTAAACGTATCTAAACTCCACTCTTTTGGCAAATTACTGGTATACAATACATTATTACTAACTATAGTTCTCATGTTGTGTATTAGATCTCTAGCCTTATTCATCCTACATAACTACAATTTTGTTCCTTTTGACCCACCACATCTTCCCATTTATTTTTAATATTTTGTCTAACAAGTTTTGTCTAACAACTTAGACTGTCTCTGTCTTCCCAATAGACAAACCCTTAATATTAAGTAAATACAAAATAACTACTATCAATTAAGAAACATTTCCACAATCCTAATTTAAATCTATATCCACTTCTTGAATTTGATAATGTGTTTGTCAAATGATTCAGAATGTTTGATAAGGTTGGCTATGTATTTCTCCTTGCTAAACACTGGAATCATTTTGTTATGTTTCACCAACTCTTATCTGGGGAATTTAATTAGAGAAATTCAAAAAAAGTGTACTGTCACAGTAAAAATAGATATTGTATATTTGAAGACTTGCCTGCAGTACCAATACAGTGCTTTTATTGTGATGGCTTTTGAAGTAGATTCAAGTATAAATGGTTAACTGGAAAACTTGATATTTCCAGTAGTGACATTTTCTTGACAGGAAATTATTTATTTGAGATTGTTCGAGGGAATTGATAAAATCCCTAGAGAAGATGACATGTGAAGTTCAGAATGAATAATGTCCCAGCATCCATAATGATTAGAAAAGTTTTTCTCTTTCTTTTGTATTGCAGTCAGTCACAAGCAATATTTTATTCTCATGGATAAGATGTTCAAAGAAACTGCTAGAAATCAGGTTGAGGGAACAGGATAAATTCTTTTTGGCATAAGGCTACAGGTAACTATTCCATATTCTATGAGAAATAAGCACACACACGTATGTTTTGACAGCACAGTCACCTCATTTAGTTATTCTTGTCTGCCTTAGGTGATCATTTTCAAGGCTTATTTAGAGAAACTGGCCTATTTACAGATGTCATTCCTACCTCCTTATCACTGCCTGAAATTGAGGAAAAAAAATATTTCTATTTTTACCTTTTCACACTCAGTTATGTTGGATGGACCTCCTCAGAATTTAAATTGGTCAGTGTCTTAATTCTCCACTTTGAAATAAAGTACTCAGTCATTATTGACTCCCAGCATAGATATTAGAAATACTTAGTGGTCTATGAGATTTTTACTCCACACATGGGCACAAATACCTCATTTACTGAAGTGGTGAGAATGAGGGAAATAACAGCTGAAGCTTCAATTTGTAATGGGTGGAAGAAGATGAGGAGGGACTGGGCTCAGTAGATTGATTGCTATTTGTCCCCTTGGGCATTTTTCAGAAAAACATTTCATATTTATCCTTACCATGTTCCAGAGGCACAAATAAAGGATCTCCGCTTAATGGGTTCCAAGTACAGACCAATTTTTCTTGACTAGAGACTCACTGGAATAGACACAAGCACCACTTTACTCTCAGATTTTAGTCAGTCAACAATTAATAACCTGTTCACAGTTGGTTTTATATATTGCCTCAGTTGACCTTGGTGTATTAAGAAGAATTCGACCACTACCAGCACAGAGATTGGTATGTAATAAGGGTGCTGTAAATATTTATAACATGTTATAAAGAAAAGTTTTTCTTTTCTAAAAAAAATTAAAATTCTATTATTTAGGGTTCAAGATAGACTTTTAAGCATAAAGCCTTTTAAGCTAAAAATCAGTTAATTCTCTTAATGTTTGTTTGTCTCTAATGGCCTGTTACCATTTTAAGATCATCCTATTTGAGTTTGCATTACATTGTTTGTGTGTATGTGTTGGGGAGGGTGTTTGGCATTTTATTATTCTTTGCTCCCAATGTTTTAGAATCTTTTAAAATTATATCATTTCTTTTTTTAAATATTATTCCTTCTGGAATCTTGTTTTTTAGAATTACAACCTGATATTTTGAAACTAAGGTCACTGGCCAAGAATTGTTTAACTAATCCCTTCACAAACTTTCTAGTTTTAAATACCTGCTATTTAAACAGCAATCAACCAGAAAAAAAATTCCAATGAGGTCAATTATCCCTTGGCCCAAATCCCAAATTGATACATTCTTCAATTCTAATGCAGGCTTTGTTTGTCTAATCATTTAATACTTTGGCAAAAGTTTTGAAGAGTAAGAAAGTTGACATTAAGCATTTATGGGTTTTTCTGTTTGCATTTCACAAGAATTTTTGATTCGTTCTCCCTGTCATTTATCAGATCAGAATTTGGATGTGTTTTGTTGCACAAAGTACTACCCACGTACGACAGTTACATTTCCATTTCAGATGACCAGATGAAAGAGTAGTTTCCTTCAAAGCCCACAGTCATTTTGAAATGGGAATTATACCATGAGTGAAATAAGAAACTGTAAATAGGCTTTGGCACAATGATTGTATTCTCAGGCGCCAAGTTTTGTTGGCAAGAATTCTGGTATTCAGGAGACTCTTGTATTCTGTCTCTTCCACTTATCTGGTATTATGACTTCTTCAGTTTAAAGTCACCTTTTCCAGAAAATGAGAACCTTGACAATGCAAGTAGCCACCCAGTCACTCTTTTTCACATCTCCTAATTTTAATTCTCTACATAGCCCTTATTGCTCATTACTGGGTATTTTTCTTGTTTGTTTCTTTTGATTATCTTTGTAGAATCTAAACTTCAGGGACTTTACAAAGGAATATACCATGTCTCATTGAATCTAAGGTGACATCAATGGTGAGATGCATCATTATGTTGGGGATGTAAGACTGCAATCATAGCTCATTGCAGACTTGTTATCCCGAACTCAAGCAATCCTTCCTCCTTAGCCTCCTGAGTAGCTGGGGCTACAGGTGCACACTACAACACCTGCACCCAGCTAAATTTTGTATTTTTGTAGAGATGAGGTTTGGCCATGTAGCCCAGGCTGGTCTTGAACTCTTATGCTCAAGCGATCTGCTCACCTTGGTTTACCAAAGTGCCGGGATTATAAGCATGAGACACTATGTCCAGCTTCTTCAGCATTTTCAATGAAAAGTTGCCAATATATGGTATTTTCGACATGATATCATTGTTTGTGGCATCAAGAGTATCAGTGAAGCTGAATTTCTGAAAATATTATTCCATTATTGTCTTTGACATTTTCTTCCCAGATGGTGACATTCATTCTTTTAAGTTTTGATGCTTATAGGCCATCAATGTCTGGCAGACAGCAACTGTAAGACTCACTGTAATTTGAGATGTGGAAATGTGAAAAATTGAACATCTCAAAACTGAAAAAATAAGGGTTGTAGGTACTGATATGGTTTGGCTCCATGTCCCCACTTAAACCTCATGTCCAATTGTAATCCCCACGTATTGAACGAGGGGCCTAGTGGGAGGTGATTGAATCATGGAGGCAGACTTTCCCCTTGCTATTCTCGTGATAGTAAGTTCTCAGGAGACCCGGTTGTTTGAAAGTGGGTAGCACCTCCCCCTTCCCTCTCTTGCTCCTGCTCCACCCATGCAGGATGTGCCAGCTTCCCCTTTGCCTTCTGTCATGATTGTAAGTTTCCTGAGGCCTCCCCCAGCCATGCTTCCTGTACAACCTGTGGAACCCTGAGCCAATTAAACCTCTTTTCTTTATAAATTACCCAGTCTCAGGTAGTTCTTTTTTTTTGAGACAGAGTTTCACCCTGTCGACCAGGCTGGAGTACAGTGGCGCTATCTTGGCTCACTGCAACTTCCGCCTGGCAGATTCAAGCTATTCTCCTGCCTCAGCCTCCTGAGTAGCTGGGATTACAGGCACCTGCCACCATGCCTGGCTAATTTTGTATTTTTAGTAGGTACGGGGTTTCACTATGTTGGCCAGGCTGGTCTCGAACTCCTGACCTCAGGTAATCCACCCTCCTCAGCCTCCCAAAGTGCTGGGATTACTGGTGTGAGCCACTGCACCTGGCCTCAGGTAGTTCTTTACAGCAATGTGAGAATGGACTAATACAAGTACTCAATAAATAAGTAGTTTTCAAATACTTGAATATATGACTTTTGTCAAATCTATGTGTCCTTGGGCAAGCCAGTTTATTCCTTAAGCTATATTTTTCCCATTTAGAAAAGTAAGATGTTGGCCTAGAAGTCCTCTAAGAGCCCTTTTGGCTAAAAAAAAAAAAAAAAAAAAAAAAAAAAAGTACATGCTTTGTAAATGGCTGGAGTTCATAAATGTGAGGATGTTTAATTTTAGTGAACTATTAAAAATATTCTGTCCAGTCTGGTCTTCAAGGATTTAAATTTCCAGATCAAACAAATAAGAATACCACCCAGCTGTTCTATTAGACAATTGATGAGGTGACAATTGAAGGGTGAGGATTCTTGCCACGTTTAGCTGACCCCTTTCTCTTTCCCTGGCTGCAGCTGGTTAGTATACAGTGCACAGAGCACTGCCATTAGAGAGAGATAAAAACAATGAGAGGCTTTATACATGGGAAGAAAGGTATTCTTAGCCTCAATATGGCCCAGTTCCCAGGATGTGGGGAAAAGATAACCTCTGGACTCTTTGCCATGGTGAGGCTCCAATTAGAGAGCAGGCCTCTGTTTGCAGCCATGGTGGACTCTCAGGCCAACCGGGGAAGAGCTGGCCTAGCAGCAGGTGACCCAATGGGCGGATGCTGAAAAACCTTGTTTGCCAACTACCATGTATCTGTGCTCAGCCACAGGTTCCTATATCTCCAAAAGTGACTGAATGGTCACTTTCTAAGTGACTATTCATAGAATTGTTCCTTTATTTTTATTTATTTATTTTTTGAGATGGACTCTTGCCCTCTAGCCCAGGCTGGAATGCAGTGGCGTGATCTCAGCTCACTGCAACCTCCACCTACCAGGCTCAAACAAGCCTCCCACCTCTGCCTCCAGAGTAGCTGGGACTACAGACGCCTGTCATCATGCTTGGCTAATTTTTGCATTTTTAGTAGAGATGGGGTTTCACCATGTTGGCCAGGTTAGTCTCAAACTGCTGACCTCAAGTGATCTGCCTGCCTTGGCCTCCCAGAGAGCTAGGATTACAGGCATAAGCAACCACCCCTGGCCAGAATTGCTCCTTTATAAAGCCTTGAGTAAATGTCAAAAAACTAGGGGGACGATTCCATGATTCACCAGATAACCCATATAGATGCATACCATCTAACTAAAAATACGCATTTTATGCCAGTTAATCTTCATGGCCTTCAAGTTACTATCCATGGACCTGTACTGTGTTTCAGGAGGCTCTGTCTTGGATACAGTGACCTTCTGCACATCAGTGAAAGGACTGAAACTTGAAGAAGGAAAATTGGGATCCATGTCTACTTTGTTTCCCACATGTTATTCTGTTACCTCAGGTATCTGACTCCATTGTAGTTCATTGCTTCCTGTCTGTTTCTTTCCCTAGGTTATGAGATGGTCCACAGAGAACTGAGTAAGAACAATGGTGTACATTATTAACTAAAATGATCACACCTTGCTTTATTATTTATTTGTGTTTTTTTTTAAACTATCCTAGAACAGATAATGTATTGTAGTTTGTTGCCTTGGGAAAGATTTCATTCTGCTTACGTGACACAGAGAGAAGCTGGCTTAAACTTCCCTTGGATCCTTCCTACACTTGGCTTTGTGCTAAAGAGTCACACAGTTGTGGGAATCTTGCAAGCATAATTTCAATTTCTACTTTCAGATCAGAATCAAGGAAGGATTAGAAAGGAGTCCATTTCAAAATTTATAGACCACTTCAGAAATACTTATTTTTATCCTACCTGTTCTGAATGTATTAAATTTATTAAAAACTGCTAAGTACCCTGCCAAATTTTTTGTTAATATTATAATCAAATGTACTTAGTTATCGGTGTCTCTGCAAGCACTGAAAATGCCATGCAATTATAAACAGAATATGTTTTCTCATTTGAAATGGCAAAGCCCCAGAGTTTCTAATAGCCACCCTCTTATAGATACATTATTCATTGTAAACTAGCTTTCTAGAATCCTAGATTATGGAGAACTAAGTATCTCTATATTTTAAACCACATGTTTGCTAATATATATAGTGAGCGTTTCAAACAATCTTTTGCTCCTGGTCAACTTTTATTTTATTTTTTTAATAACAAAGGCGGCCGGACATGGAGGCTCACGCCTGTAATCCCAGCACTTTGGGAGGCCAAGGAGGGTGGATCAACTAAGGTCAGTAGTTCGAGACCAGCCTGGCCAATATGGCGAAACCCCATCTCTACCAAAAATACAAAAATTAGCTGGGTGTGGTGGCACACGCCTGTAACCCCAGCTACTCGGGAGGCAGAGGCATGAGAATTGCTTGAACCCGGGAGGTGGAAGCTGCAGCGAGCCAAGATTGTCCCACTGCACTCCAGCCAGGGTGACAGAGCGAGACTCTATCTCAAAATAATAATAATAATAATAATAATAATATAGGCACTGAACATTTTGGAAAAAGCTTAAGAAGTAAGAAAAACAACAAGTTAGGGAAGTTTAACTGACAAAGCATTTAACATAATTCATTATAAGATGAATGACAAACAAGTAAAATGGAAGATAAATAAGAGATTTATTTAGTGCATCAACTGTTAAAATGCAGGTCTTTATGGCTTATGCTTCTGTATAGATGCTAGGCCCAAAATGGAGGTCTATTTCCCAATTAAAAACATGAAAAACACCACTTATCAACTGCAGGGAATACTTTTGAGATTAGATGCTAGGCATTGCACAAATGGAAGGTTTCCAAAAGACAACATACAGAATTACATGTTAGGAGGGGGTTCAGGAGGTCACCCAGATCAGTCGTCCTTTGTTACAATTTTTAGGGAAGGATATTCCAAAACCAGTCTGAGGTTTAAGTGCCCAAAGACCATGAGAAATCTTAAAATTTTGTCACACAATGAGTATAGAGAAAAGTTTTGAAAAAATCCACAACAAAGTAGATACAATTGTATAGAAACATCTAGATCATAGAGCTCCCCAGATCAAGCCCCCTCTGTTAACCCCACCACCCCGTGTTTTCTCATTACGTTTAGACTGAAATTAAAATCCTGCAAGATCCTGTATGAATTAGCCCCTGACTCCTCTGACATCAGCGTCTTCCACTTTCTCCCAGTATCCCAGTTTCCTCTGTTTCAGACACTGTGCAGTAGCAATAATGTGTCTCTTGTTCATCATTGCACATCTACAAAATATCTTCACAGCAACACCTACATTGGTATTTGATTGGATATACCTCATGTTTTAACTGTTTGATAAATATGTCTACAAATTTACAAAAGATTAAAAAGTTATATATATATTTGAATGGCTATATACGTATATAATTATTGTAATAGTGATGTTTTATGTGCTTCAAAGTTCCTTTATATGTTTTTTTCCCCTTTCAGTTCTATCTTGTTTCCTAGTTTCTTGAAACTCCCACATTCTTGATATTAGATTACTAGAACACTAGCAGCGGATAGAAGTCATTGACAAAATAGATGAATCACTCAATGTGGCTTGGTACTGGCATTGAAAAAATAGATTGACACAGCAATAGAAGGGAAGAATGTGTTTATTGCTGTCAGAAAATACCTGGAAATATCAGTTTCTCCAGTCAGAGAAGTCAGACTCCAAGTGAGTATTTCAGCACAGTCTTTCTGAGCAAGGTAATACAAGCATACAGATGCAAAATGGAATGACTCAGCTAGCCAAGATTCAATCAGCCTAAGGCATAGAAGCAGCATTTAGGGGAAACTGTGAATGACAGACACCAGCTCCAAATCAGAGCAAAATGATATGTCCTTAGACTGAAAAGTTTTTTTTTTTTTTTTTTTTTTTTTTTTTTTTTTTTTTTTGAGAAGGAGTCTTGCTCTGTCTCTCAGGCTGGAGCGCAGTGGCGCGATCTCTGCTCACTGCAAGCTCCGTCGCCTCCCGGGTTCATGCCATTCTCCTGCCTCAGCCTCCCGAGAAGCTGGGACTACAGGCGCCCGCCACCATACCCAGCTAATTTTTTTTGTATTTTTAGTAGAGACGGGGTTTCACCATGTTCGCCAGGATGCTCTGGATCTCCTGACCTCATGATCTGCCCGCCTCGGCCTCCCAAAGTGCTGGGATTACAGGCGTGAGCCACGGCGCCCGGCCAGTTTCTTGTCTTTTTAAGCCTCATTTGAGCCAAGGTAGTGATAGCACTTTCCATCATGGCACCACCTAAGGAGAGCAGAAACTCCGGGCTACTGTGCCATGGACAGGAAGGATAGCCAACATGTGCATTCAAATTCTGTTCACGCTTGTGCTTTGAACCAAAGTCATTTTCTAGGTTGAGTGAAAACGACCTTACCTGACTCGTCCTAGCTCTGATTCCAGCAAATGCCACAAGCCAAGTATTCTCCACCCAGGCTGAGCTCACTCAGTCAGCTCTGAGCATTCTCTCCCCAACTTGCGATATAACAAAACACAGAGAGTGTCTATACGTATTTTACATATCTCTGAGGTTTAGGTGTGAAATGCAACGGTTTGGTTTCAAAGCCCGGATGACTGTTTGCAGAGTGTGACGGAACTGTGAGCAGCTGGAGGGTGATACATCCTTCTCCCCACCAAATTTCTATCAACAAGCGTTTAAAGGAGATATTGGCCTAGCTCACAACGGACTAACCTCCCATGATTTATTGTGCAGCAGACTGTTTTCTCCAAAATTGACAACACGATATTTTCAGCCCCAGATAGTTTTCAAAAACCTCACCTTCGCCTACCAAGAAATGGAATAGGGCTCTTCCACTTGAAACTAAAAATAGAACGGAAAATAAAGGAAAGAAATGTTGCACAACTTCTGAGGCTAGGTCCTAGTAGATGATAGAGTCAGTTTCTCTCTCTCTCTCTCTCTCTCTTTCTCCACACTCACCTTGGAAAGCTATCCATCATGTTTTCAAGAAGCTCAAGCTGGCTTATGTGAAGAGAAGGCATTTATGCCGTCAGCCCCAGCTACAGTCTCAGCACACAGCAGCCTTGCCGCCAGACATGAGAGAGTGAAGTCAGCTGAATCCAGCCCTCAGTCGGCTATGCAGCTATTGAGAACTAATGCAGATTTCATTCTTTTGCTCATTAACTTTCATTCTGGCAGGTTGCCATAGCCAAATTCTACAGAATTTGCTTTGGGCTTTTGCCTGTGTCATGTACTCCGCTGGAGATGCTCTTTTCCTTTTCTTCTAAGCAAATACAAATCCTTCATTTTTACTTCTTAACAGAACTCGCAAATCTCTTCTGTAAGGACTGGTGCTGTTCTCCATATTCTGCATATCCCTTCACACAGTGAACTCTTTTATGCTGGACTTACTTGCATTCATGTGTGTTTTGTTTTTCTCTCTCTTTGCTTTTTCCCACAGGGAAATGTCTTAAAGACATCCCAGGGCCATGTCTTAAATTTTTAATTAGACTGCTAATGACTGGAATTTATAGGAGGGGTAGTGTGGAGGTTGTGGGGTAAGTCTTTGGTTCAAGGCCCAGCCTGCTCAGGTCCTTCTACTGGTTCTACCACTTTACTGGCAGTGTGCCTGGAAACAAGCTACTTTGAAGATACTTAATGTCTCTAGGGGTCACGGTTCTGTCAGAGAAACAGAAAGGATATGTGTATGTAGTCCAAAATCTGCAGGACAGCCTGACAGGCCTGTAATGCAACCCACAGGTGGAATGTCTTCTTCCTCAGGAAATTCTCAATGGATTGGATAAGGCCCACTCACACTATGGAGAATAATTTTATTATTATTATTTTTTATTATTATTATACTTTAAGTTCTAGGGTACATGTGCATAACGTGCAGGTTTGTTACATATGTGTACTTGTGCCATGTTGGTGTGCTGCACCCATCAACTCGTCAGCACCCATCAACTTGTCATTTACATCAGGTATAACTCCCCATGCAATCCCTCCCCCCTCCCCCCTCCCCATGATAGGCCCCGGTGTGTGATGTTCCCCTTCCCGAGTCCAAGTGATCTCATTGTTCAGTTCCCACCTATGAGTGAGAACATGCGGTGTTTGGTTTTCTGTTCTTGTGATAGTTTGCTAAGAATGATGGTTTCCAGCTGCATCCATGTCCCTACAAAGGA
>NW_016809834.1:2604033-2607611 GCF_001698545.2 Rhinopithecus bieti | reverse complement strand
CTTCTAACAGTCAGGACCCTCAGCTGTAGGTCTTTTGGAGATTGCTTGAGGTCCACTCCAGACTCTGTTTGCCTGGGTATCAGCAGCAGAGGCTGCAGAAGATAGAATATTGCTGAACAGCAAGTGTACCTGTCTGATTCTTGCTTTGGAAGCTTCCTCTCAGGGGTGTACTCCACCATGTGAGGTGTGGGGTGTCAATCTGCCCCTAGTGGGGGATGTCTCCCAGTTAGGCTAGTCAGGGGTCAGGGACCCACTTGAGCAGGCAGTCTGTCCATTCTCAGATCTCAACCTCTGTGTTGGGAGATCCACTGCTCTCTTCAAAGCTGTCAGACAGAATCTTTTGCGTCTGCAGAGGTTTCTGCTGCTTTGTTGTTGTTTTTGTTGTTGTTGTTGTTATTGTTGATTAGCTGTGCCCTGACCCCAGAGGTGGAGTCTACAGAGACAGGCAGGGCTCCTTGAGCTGCTGTGAGCTCCACCCAGTTCGAGCTTCCCAGTAGCTTTGTTTACCTACTTAAGCCTCAGCAATGGCGTGCGCCCCTCCCCCAGCCTCGCTGCTGCCTTGCAGTTAGATCACAGACTGCTGTGTTAGCAATGAGGGAGGCTCCGTGGGCAGGCATGGGACCCTCCCGGCCAGGTGTGGGATATAATCACCTGGTGTGCCCATTTGCTAAGACCCTTGGTACAGCACAGTATTGGGGTGGGAGTTACCCGATTTTCCAGGTGTTGTGTGTCTCAGTTCCCCTGGCTAGGAAAAGGGATTCCCTTCCCCCTTGCACTTCCAAGGTGAGGCGATGCCTCACCCTGCTTCAGCTCTCGCTGGGCGGGCTGCAGCAGCTGACCAGCACAGATTGTCTGGCACTCCCTAGTGAGATGAACCCAGTACCTCAGTTGAAAATGTGGAAATCACGTCTTCTATGTTGCTCGTGCTGGGAGCTGGAGACTGGAACTGTTCCTATTTGGCCATCTTGCTCCACCCCCTGGAGAATAATTTTCTAATGTCAACTGATTACAGATGTTTAAGCACATCTACATCTAAAATACCTTCTTAGCAACACCTAAACTAGCATTTGATTGAATAGCTGGGTACTATAGCCTAGCTTAGCTGACTCATAAAACTCATAAAAGTCCATCACAGTATCTCTGTGACTAAATTTCCTCATTTGTAAAATGGGACAATTATAGTACAAGGTGACTATCCCTTACCTGAAATGCTTGGAACCAGATGTGTTTCAGATTTTGGATTATTTTTGGATTTTGAGATATTTACATATACGTTATGAGATATTTTGGGGATGGAACCCAAGTCTAAACATGAAATTCATGTATGTTTCATATACACTTTATAGGTACAGGTTGAAGATAATTTTATGCAATATATGCAAAATAATTTTGTGCACAAAACAAAAGTTTTATTTTTTTTTAATTTTATTCTTTGTTTTTGAGACAGGGTCTCAGTCTGCCACCCAGGCTGGAGTTGCAGTGGTGCGATCATGGCTCACTGCAGCCTCAACTTCCCTAGCTCCAGCAATCCTCTCACCTCAGTCTCCTGAGTTTGGGACTACAGGCATGCGCCACCACGCCTCAGCAATTTTATTGTGTTTTTGGTAGAGACAGGATTTTGCCATGTTGCCCAGACTGGTCTCAAGCTCCTGAGCTCGAGCAGTCCACCCACCTCAACCTCCCAAAGTGCTGGAATTACAGGTGTGAACTACCATGCTCGGTCAAAACACAGTTTTGTTTTGACCCATCACATGAAGTCAGGTATAGAATTTTTCACTTGTGGTATCATGTCAGTTTTCAGAAAGTTTCAGATTTTAGAGCATTTTAGATTTTGGATTTTCAGATTAGGGATGCTCAACCTGTAACACTTCATAAAGTGTACTAGCCATACATGACAGTGACTGCCACATATTAAGTGCTATGTAAGTGTTGGTTATTACTATTACTTCTTTGTATGAGTAGTTAGTACCCTAAAATACTTGCAGTTTTCCTAATTAAGTCTGATTAGCACTATTTCTTTAAAGAATACTACTTCTGTTTTGCTGTAAGAATCTTGACAGATGAGTGCATAGAATTAACCCAACCCTGGTTTCCAAAAGTCATAACACATTTTTCTTTTATGACATATGTTTATAAGAACTTTTTACAGAAAGACTTCTTGAGAGCAGCTGAACCTGTATTGCCATAATAAGAGGATTAGCCATAAAGGATATAAAGAGGTTTATGTTTCTAGCCACTCTTCGTTAAGGAGCTGTTCGTAACCTTTGATCAATGATCAAGGAAACTGGTTCTGCTCTGGTCTAGATTTTTCTTCCTATTTCTAGGTTTCCTCTCAGGGGTCCCACAGAATATTGAGATGGCTCCCTCTTGAATCCAAAAGCCTTATTACCAAGCCCTAATCTTTATTAATGTAAATATTTAAGTACAAATATAAACACTAAGTCTTTGTCAGTTGATTTCTGTGGAAGACTTTGCTTCACCGCAACTTGCACTAATAAATCTAGGCTTCTTTCCAGAGAAGCGGAGATGGCAGCATGATGTCAACACTGTAGTTTAGTGATTCTCTCTGGCACTTGGGCAATTTGTCTTATGTTTCTGTTCTTCCCAGCAGCTACTGTCTCCTTAGATGCAAGAATGAGATGAAGGCTTATAGCCCAACTGTCGGCAGAAATAAGAACTTCCTCATTGTGGTACATACTGAAATGAATCTTTATTGAGTTTACCATGCCACATTCTCTGTTCTGTACTCACACCACTGTTGACATCTTAACTGGAGCCTCATGGTATATTACTGTTTACTGGATCATTTTCAATGATGAAACCAAAAGCAAAAAATGAGAAAAACACCAGATATGTCTTCAGTGCTTCTATATTAAATATAATACAGACATGCAACTTTTTCTACCTGTATTTATGAGTAAAATAAGCTCATACTGTTCCTGTTAAAATTTGCCGGTAAGAAAATAACTTAATATGATGGCTAGCTGTTTAATGTCTCATAAATATTAAGCAAGGATAATTGTCAAAAACAAATAAATTAAATAGATGTAAGTAAAATAAAAGTATATAAATAACATTTTCAACAGTAATTATATCTACTTAAAAATAGTTACCCAAATATTTTCGTAACTTATACCTCTAAAGTTATATTAAGTGAAACGATGGATATTCATTCATGGTCTAGGTCATTTCCAAATAAGATAAAATATAAAAACATTAATTGCTAAACATAGTTTATTTGCTTTTGGCCTTGAAGGAGTTCAGAATACACCATCCCCAAAATAGGCTGAACTGGCGTATTAACTATTTTGAATTAAAGGCACATGAAAAATAGCATACGTAAAACAAAACAAAACACTCTGATTTGCCCTCTATTTCTTTTTTTTTTTATACTTTAAGTTTTAGGGTACATGTGCATAATGTGCAGGTTTGTTGCATATGTACACATGTGCCATGTTGGTGTGTTGCACCCATTAACTCGTCATTTACATTAGGTATATCTCCTAATGCTATCCCTCCCCCCTCCTCCCACCCCATGACAGGCCCCAGTGTGTGATGTTCCCCACCCTGTGTCCAAG
>NW_016809834.1:2592033-2600600 GCF_001698545.2 Rhinopithecus bieti | reverse complement strand
TAAGGCAGGCTTGGTGGTGACAAAATCTCTCAGCATTTGCTTGTCTGTAAAGGATTTTATTTTTCCTTCACTTATGAAGCTTAATTTGGCTTGATATGATATTCTGGGTTGGAAATTCTTTTCTTTAAAACTGTTGAATATTGGCCCCCACTCTCTTCTGGCTTGTAGAGTTTCTGCTGAGAGATCCACTCTTAGTTTGATGGGCTTCCCTTTGTGGGTAACCCGACCTTTCTCTCTGGCTGCCCTTAAGATTTTTTCCTTCATTTCAACTTTGGTGAATCTGGCAATTATGTGTCTTGGAGTTGCTCTTCTCGTGGCATATCTTTGTGGCTTTCTCTATATTTCCTGAATTTGAATGTTGGCCCACTTTACTAGGTTGGGGAAGTTCTCCTGGATAATACCCTGAAGAGTGTTTCCCAACTTGGTTCCATTCTCCCCGTCACTTTCAGGTACACCAATCAGATGTAGATTTGGTCTTTTCACATAGTCCCATATTTCTTGGAGGCTTTGTTTGTTTCTTTTTACTCTTTTTTCTCTAGATTTCTCTTCTCACTTCATTTCATTCATTTGATATTCAATCACTGATACCCTTTCTTCCACTTGATCGAATCAGTTACTGAAGCTTGTGCATGCATCATGTAGTTCTCATGTCATGGTTTTCAACTTCATCATGTCATTTAATGTCTTCTCTACACTATTTATTCTAGTTAGCCATTCGTCTAATCGTTTTCACGGTTTTAGCTTCTTTGTGATGGATTCGATCATTCTCCTTTAGCATGGAAACGTTTATTATTACTGATCATCTGACACCTTCTTCTCTTAACTCGTCAAAGTCATTCTCCATCCAGCTTTGTTCCATTGCTAGTGAGGAGCTGCATTCATTTGAAGGAGAAGAGGAGCTCTGATTTTTAGAATTTTCAGCTTTTCTGCTCTGGTTTCTCCCCATCTTGTGGTTTTATCTACCTTTGGTCTTTCATGATGGTGACGTACAGATGGGGTTTTGGTGTGGATGTCCTTTCTGTTTGTTAGTTTTCCTTCTAACAATCAGGACCCTCAACTGCAGGTCTGTTGGAGTTTGCTGGAGGCCCACTCCAGACTCTGTTTGCCTGGGTATCACCAGCAAAGGCTGCAGAACAGCATATATTGCAGAACAGCAAATGTTGCTGCCTGATTCATCCTCTGGAAACTTTGTCTCAGAGGGGCACCTGGCTGTATGAGGTGTTAGTTGGCCCCTACTGGGGAGGTGTCTCCCAGTTAGGCTGCTTGGGGGTCAGGGACCCACTTGAGGAGGCAGTCTATCTGTTTTCAGATCTCAAACTCTGTGCTAGGAGAACCACTACTGTCTTCAAAGCTGTCAGACAGGGACATTTAAGTCTGCAGAAGTTTCTGCTGACTTTTGTTCAGCTATGCCCTGCCCCCAAAGGTGGAGTCAACAGAGGCAGGCGGGCCTCCTTGAGCTGCAGCGGACTCCACCCCATTTGAGCTTCCTGGCGGCTTTGTTTATCTACTCAAGCCTCAGCAATGGTGGACGCCCATCCCCCAGCCTTGCTGCCGCCTTGCAGTTTGATCTCAGTCTGCTGTGCTAGCAGTGAATGAGGCTCTGTGGATGTGGGACCCTCTGAGCCAGGCGCAGGATAAAATCTCCTGGTGTGCTGTCTGCTAAGACGATTGGAAAAGCGCAGTATTAAGGTGGGAGTGTCCTGATTTTTCAGGTACCCTCTGTCACAGCTTCCCGTGGCTAGGAAAGGGAATTCCCCAACCCCTTGCACTTCCTGGGTGAGGCGATACACTGCCTTGCTTGGGCTCATGCTCTGTGGGCTGCACCCACAGTCTGACAAGCCCCAGTGAGATGAACCCAGTATCTCAATTGGAAATGTAGAAATCACCCTTCTTCTGCATCACTCACACTGAGAGCTGTAGACTGGAGCTGTTCCTATTTGGCCGTCTTGGAACTTCCACCTTCCATTTCTTAAAAGCAGAAGATAAAATCCCCACATGAAAGATGTTCTCCCCTTATAAGAAGGGAAGTGACATTCATGTCAAGGATGCAAAGTTGAGGCAAAAGGAAATCTGTACAAACAACAGTTTGATTCTCAGGCTCAGTTGAAAACTCTAAAAGGATAGAAACAAAATTTTCCTTCCTCTGCAGCTTCTTATTACAGAGACACTAAAGATATTTGAATTTGTAAGTAAACATGTGCCACATTTAAAAATTGTACTGTGCTTTCTCATAATTATGAAATGGCATACTTCCTCATTTTTGCTGAAAATTAAGGTTACTAAGAGCTAAGAATTAATTAATATATGTAATTAAGGCCCCTAGAAATAATAAGAAAATCAAATTTATATGAAGTAGACAAGGAAAGTAAGATTTATTTTTGGTAAGATAAGTTATAAAGTACAAGGATGTGTTTTTTGCTGAGCAAAAGAAAATTATTTTGTTCTATTTTAGAGGTTAAAGTTTGTTTCAAATGAAAAGAGGAAAATGAAGGACAAAACTAAATGGATATAGAAATTGGTGTTGGGGGGAGAGAGAGAAAGATAGATAATATGAAGAGAGATCATCTTATGTAGTTAAGCTGGCTAAAATGAAATGAATTTATTATAACGGCTTAAAAATAAGGCTTAATATCAAAAGTATGTTGAGACAAAATTAGATTTTGGTCTTATTTTGTTAAAAGAACAAAGATTTCTTAGGTTATTGGTGTATTCGTGATAAGTGACTATGAAAGATTTCTCTTTACCTCCTAAGTGATTTGCCTAAAAACAAAAGGTTTTTGGTCTTATCAAAATAATTTCCTTTGCTTCATGTTGTCTCGATCATGTCTGATAACTTAAGAAAACAGACTTATCTGTTAAAAGAGCTGAAGTTTTTGTCAACTCTATAACTTTCTGTATTTGTCTTTGAAATCATTAATTCTAATTTTGGTTACATGGATAACTAAGTATTGTTTCAAGTGTCCTATGATCCTATTTAATTAAGTGTTTAAAATCTTTTGACGTTTTTGACAATTTCACCTTCCCCAAACCAAATCTTAAATAAAATCTGCTTGACCTCAACCTAACTTGGAGATTTTCCAGAGGGCTGCTGGAGAAACCCAAAGGATTCATATCTAATCTTATCAAAAAGAGATGTTAAAATAATTAGGTTTATTTGGTATGTTAAATTGTGTGGGAAGCATTGTTAAATAAGAAACGATGATAAACCTTCTGTAGATTACATTTATGTGGATGTAGATATTCCAGAAATTATATAGAGCTGTTAGAAATTTTTTATTTTTCTTATTATCTGTATAATCAGTTATAATCCTGGTTATTACCTTAAAATGCTGTCTGTCACAGAAATAACCATATTTCCTCATCAATTTCATTTACATTATCATCTTCTTTAACTGTGGTCATTTTAAGTCTTTTTTCATTCAAAGATAGTTATTTTATTACTCTGATGCTTTTCTAGAAGTTTTGCAAGTAGCTATGTTACAAAATTGCAAGGGATTTATGGAAAAAATTCTGACAGGTTTCTGATAGCTTTAAAATCATACTACTAGGGTTGTTCCTAGCCTTGCAGGTCCACAAGCTGGGGCTGGCTGACTTGATATGCACTTGAAAGAAATCACCACAGCAGCTCATATGTGGACAACTTTCCTACCTGCTGTGTGGGCCATGCAGAAAGTTAGCTAGAATACCCAAAAGCATCACCGAAGACATTCAAACTGCAAACCAGGAAAATCTATTATATTGAAACTGCCATATTAGAAAAAAATATGCTGTTTACACATTAATAAGCCAGGAATTGTAGCCCAAAATCTTAGAGATCTGAAAGATTAGATCCAGATATTCACCAGATTGGGGAAGGACAATCAACTGATGTATTTAATTTGTTAAATCTTGGCTATTGGGGGCTTTGGATTTGGGACATTTTTAAAGGCTTGCCATTATCCTCCTATGACTTATAGTCATAATATCCCTCTGTGCTGTAATCTTTCAAGAGTTTTAAATGATTATCAGCAGCCAGTGACTCAGCAGATGATCTCCATGAAGACTGAATGAAAACACTACAAAAACAAGAATCATCGAAAGAACCTATCAAGATTCTAGTTTGTAACCAACAGATGTCTACAGAAAGAAAGCATGCAGAGACTGAGGATAATTGGTCACACTCAATTCAACTGAGAGAATGACCAAAAGGAAGAACTGTTAAAGAAAAGTAAAAATGGAGACAATGGTTTTGATATACTTCAAGGTCAACCATAACCACATAGCCAAAACTTGAGCCATTCTGAAATGACCTAAGTTTTCACTGAAATGCCAGCTGTAATCATAAGCAAAACACAAAGTGTATGCTTTTGTCTTTGTCAGCATGATTCAATAAAATTAAGCCAACCAGCTACAGACAAATCAGCTTAAATAGCTCTGCTTGCCTGAAAAACAGAATGTTAGCATATAACAGCCAATCATGAAAAAGATCAAAATACTCTCTCATCTGTGCTTCATAAGCTGCACTATAATTGTGTGTGGGAGGGGGCTTCATACCACTTTCAGTTTGATGTGTCTCGACTACATTCTGTACTTTCTCTTATTGTATGACAATATGCTTTCAACTTTTTCCTAACTTGTCTGGGCGCGGTGACTCACACCTAGTGGGTTGCCCCAGCACTTTGGGAGGCTGAGGTGGGCAGTTCACTTGAGGCCAGGAGTTTGAGACCAGCCTGGCCAACATGGTGAATCCCCGTCTCTACTAAAAATACAAAAATTAGCCAGGCATGGTGGCATGCGTCTTTAGTCCCAACTATTTGGGAGGCTGAGACAGGAGATTCTCTTGGACCCGGGAGGTAGAGGTTGCAGTGAGCCGAGATTGCACCACTGCACTCCATCACAAAACAAAACAAAACAAAATGAAACAAAACACAACACCTTTTATTTTAATTTTTTGACACTACTATATATCCCAAAAAACAGTAAGAGCTAGATATTAATGATGCCACTCCAGGGGTATGCAAGGCAGGTAGCTGCCTGAGAGCTGAGGGAGGCACATGGATGAGGTTGGAGGGTCCAAGAGCACCTGAAATTCCCTTGAGTCAATAGCATTTAGGACATCTGTAATTCTTTTAAAAGGAAGATGCACATTGGTTTCTATTTTCCTTTACATCATTAGAAACTGCTAAAATAGAAATTACTGTAATGGTTTAGCAGATGTGGGAAAAAATCTTCTGACTGCCTTTTACTGGCTAAATGCAAAGTAATGTCTTGCCGACACTCCTTGTGGAAGCTGATGTACTTTGATATATGCATTTTGAAGTTATAAAATGAGGAAGTGAAAAAATATAAGTGAAACAAGATAACTTCCTGACTATCGAAAATATTTCCATTCTTAAAAGCAACACTTTTTTTTTTTTTTTTTTAATGATATTACTTTTCTTCCCAAATGCCAAGGGATTTCTTTTGTTTTTGCTTTTTTGGGTTGACATTCCACAGGACAGTAGATCTCACAAAATGTAAATTAAAAAGGAATCCATTTTCATGTTTCAATAATATGCCTTAACAGCCTCTATGTGAATACTTGCTGTGACAAGAAACTTCGTACTCACAAGACAGCTTATCCTCTTTTAAAAACTGCAACTCTAAGTATCAGAATAATGATATTAGGTAATTTTCAGAAAATGTTTTCATACTAACCGCAAAATATTTCTTATGGTTTAAAACCTCCATCTGCTAGAGGTATAGGCAAGATGTTATTTCAGATCTTTAAGTTGATATTAAACTCTGAATTTAAAGAAGTCCTCATTTCCTTCCTCTCTCCCTACTGTTATGGCTGGCCCTGGTGGTTGCTGACTCACTAACCGCTCCTTCTCCATGCCCACCTAAGACTGGACCTGAATTCTAGGGATGTACTTTAATGAGTCATGTACACAGTGAAACTACACTACCAAGTCATTGCATAAAGAAATTCTTCATGTCGAATGTTTGGAATAGCAAACCTCTATGATTGTATGTCGTAATTTTCTACTTGACACTGTTAGTATTTCTGATCTTCAGAGCCAGACTTCTAGTACAGTGTAGGCTTCTTCCAGAAATCCCACGGTAAAATGGTACTGCTAAACAAGAAAATGTGTCATTGTTATTGTAATAGTAGAAAAAGCAAGTTAAAATTCTAAGAAGAGAAAATTTTTTTTTTGAAACCATAAAATAGCTTCATTGAAGATCTCAGGATGGCTATAAGACAATGGATACTATTCAACACTTACCTGTGAAGAAAGTGCCAGAGAAGTAATTACTGGAAGTTGATTGCATAATGTTAGATTTGAATGTCACCCAAAGTGTTAGCACTTGCCTAGAAGGAAAGTCATTATAGTCTCTCAAAGCACAAAGTAATATTTGACACTAGTAGTATTCAAAGAATGTATGTGAGAAGGAAACTTAACACATTTAGCAGTTTTTCTTCAAGGTGGAATGTGTAAAAAATATGCATTTAAAAGAGTAAAGTGATCTATCTTCCCTTTCTTTAAATCATGATGTCTTGGGATTTTCAACCTAATGAACTAAAGAGTTTCAGTGTTCAAAGAAATCTCAGAACAAGCTATGTACTGCACAAATGCATTTAGGACTCTTGTCAAAGTGGACTTTTGAGAGGCAAGGTTTTTTGAGAGAGAAAAGATTTGTACATTTTCAAGCTCCTACAAGATTGAAGGTCTGAACTTCAGTTATTCTAGATCACAGGAAGAAGGAGAATACAGGCTGTTACATAGGGAGTCTCCTGTTTATTAGGGAAGAAGAACAGATCATGGGGGAATAAAAAGGAAAGAAAAAAGACATGGTCAGATCTGTGACTTCTTTCCTCTTCATTTCAGGTTGAGCCTTGAGGATAAGGTGTTAAAAACTATTGGAAATGCAAAGGATACAAGCAGCAGAGTGAAAAAGCAACCTACAGAATGGGAAAGAACATTTGCAAATCATATATGTGATAGGGAGTTAATATCTAGACTATGTAAAATTCTGCAACTCAACAAAAACAAAGTTCTGGAGATTGGTTATGCAGTATTGTGAATACAGTTTACACTACTGGACTGTAAAATGGTTAAAATGTTAAACTTTATATTATGCATATTTAATCACAGGTTTAAAAAAAGCACCACAATAAAAAAGTCAAAATATGATTTAGTTGTATGGGAGAAGTGTAAACATACAAGCAGTCGACAAACATATGAAAAAAAGTTCAACATCACTAATCATCAGAGAAACACAAATCAAAACCATAATGAGATACCATCTTACACCAGTCAGAATGACTATTATTAAAAAGTAAAGGAAAACAGATGTTGGTGAGGCTGCAGAGAAAAGGGAATGCTTGTAACTGTTAGTGGTAATGTAAAGTAGTTCAGCCACTATGAAAAACAGTTTGGAGATTTGTCAAAAAAATTAAAATAGAACCACCATTTGACCCAGCAATGTCATTACTGGGTATATATCCAAAGTAAAATAAATTGTTTTACCCCAAAGACACATGCACTTGTATGTTCATTGCAGTGCTGTTAGCAAAGATGTGGAATCAACCTTAGTGCCCATTAATGGTGGAACTGGATAAGGAAAATGTGGTATATATACACTACGGAATGCTATACAACCATTTAAAAGAAGGAAATCATGTCCTTTGCAGCAACATAGATGCAGCCGGAGGCCATTATCCTAAGAAAATTAATGCAGAAACAGAAAACCAAATACTCCCCCTTTTTTTTTAATTAAAATAAATCTTAAGAACAAATTGCATAATGTAGTCTGTATTAAACACACAACTTTGACGTCGTTAGTGGTCCATTAGCACCATTCTTTACTCAAAAGTGAAATGCTGTTACAGATTCTAGGTCCCTGTCACCGTAAGTATGTTCTTAATTTTCTGCTTTCGTGGCTTCTGTAAGGGGTGCATTCTGACTGCATCACACTGAGTTGTATTTCTGTTCAAATAAAAAGGCTTAATTTATTCTCTTTCTCCTAGAATTTAGCATTCCAGGATTCTGTGTTTTCTAAAAATAGGAATTTCCTATTTGGATTTCTGGATAATTTAATTTACGACGATGCAACCAACTTCAAAGACTGATACCTGCTGTGGCAAAATTAATGACTATCCATGATATATGGATAGATGTTATTTCCTAAATTCATTTGTTGATGTTTTCGAAACAGACTTATTATCTAATAAGTCTTCCATCACCATCTGGTATAATTAAGAATGGCAAAACATGCCTCTTGCAGCACAAAATTCATTTCATGGCAAACAAAGAAGATGAGCAATCCATGGTATGAGCCAAGATTCTGAACATAAAGGCTTCTTCAGCTAGCTAAAAGCAGGTAAGTGAAGAGCCCCTGCCATCTGTACTTGATTCTCCTTCCCCACTCACTCATTGCCCCGGAAATAGGGCAACAGCTGGCATTGGCTACAACTGAAACTGAAGCATCAGTTAGCAACAGTATCGACCCAGCCTAAAACTATGTCAACTTCCAGATATTGACTTCAGACTTCATTCTTAATTTGCCAGAATTTTTGTTTCCTTGTTTTTTATTCATGCTTTTTT
>NW_016809834.1:2585012-2591821 GCF_001698545.2 Rhinopithecus bieti | reverse complement strand
TTTTTTTTTTTTTTACCAGTTTAATGTAACACACGGTTAGGATAAAACACATTTAAACATTTAAAAATTATAAAGTATATAAAGCAAAAGTTTGAAATTATACAACAAAAGTAAAAACTGTTAATAGTTTCTTTTGTTTTCTTGGATATACACGTTCTATGCATATTACAAGTGTAAATAATACATACAAATCTTTGTTTTACACAAATGAAATCATATTCTACATACTATTTTGGATATTTTTCCTACTTAAAATGTGTTTCAACATATTTCCATAGCAGTATACACAATCTTCCTCCATTAAAACAATTATTTTAATAGGTTTTTGGGGAACAGGTGTGTTTGGTTACATGAATAAGTTTTTTAGTGGGATTTCTGATATTTTGGTGCACCCATCACCCAAGCAGTGTACACTATACCCAATGTGTAGTCTTTTATCCCTCCCCCTCCCCCTCATTTTCTCCCAAGGCCCCAAAATCCATTGTATCTTTCTTATGCGTTTGCGTCCTCATAGCTTAGCTCTCACTTATGTGTGAGAACATATGATGTTTGGTTTTCCATTCCTGAGTCACTTCACTTAGAATAATGGTCCCCAATTCCATCCAGGTTGCTGCAAATGCCATCGTTTTCTTCCTTTTTATGGTTGTCACTTCATTTTTTTTATACACAACAACGAAGGACCATTTATTATGCTGTGAACAAGAAGTCCAGAGCAGGTTAACTCAAAGGTGCAACAATATCATCAAATATCCCACTCTTTCCCACTGAGTATGGCTGTCATTGACGTATTAGCTTTCTCCTTCTGGTTACAAAATGGCTGCAGGGGCCGGGCGCGGTGGCTGAAGCCTGTAATCCCAGCACTTTGGGAGGCCGAGACAGGTGGATCACGAGGTCAGGAGATCGAGACCATCCTGGCAAACATGGTGAAACCCCGTATCTACTTTCATACAAAAAACTAGCCCAGCGTGGTGGCGGGCGCCTGTAGTCCCAGCTACTCGGGAGGCTGAGGCAGGAGAATGGCATGAACCCGGGAGGAGGAGCTTGCAGTGAGCCGGGATCCGGGCACTGCACTCCAGCCTGGGCGACACAGCAAGCCTCCGTCTCCAAAACAAACAAACAAACAAACAAACAAACAAACAAACAAAAAANCTGAAGCCTGTAATCCCAGCACTTTGGGAGGCCGAGACAGGTGGATCACGAGGTCAGGAGATCGAGACCATCCTGGCAAACATGGTGAAACCCCGTATCTACTTTCATACAAAAAACTAGCCCAGCGTGGTGGCGGGCGCCTGTAGTCCCAGCTACTCGGGAGGCTGAGGCAGGAGAATGGCATGAACCCGGGAGGAGGAGCTTGCAGTGAGCCGGGATCCGGGCACTGCACTCCAGCCTGGGCGACACAGCAAGCCTCCGTCTCCAAAAACAAACAAACAAACAAACAAACAAACAAACAAACAAAAAAAAAAAAAAAAAAAAAAAAAAAAAAAAAAAAAAAAAAAAACGGGCCAAAGCCCAATATATAAAGAGGGGCTGTCTTTACTGGTCTCTTTAAGAGTTGACGAAACCTTTGCAGAGGGCCTCCAATAGACTTCCCTTCACACACTATTGGCCAGATCACACGCATGCCCATATCTAACCCCAACTAAGAGGCAAAGAGATCAGGCCCACAATTATTACCTACGACCACTTAGGATGTACGCTAAGGAGGACCTGGAAATAGGATCATTCCTTCAGTTGCATGGGAGGAGAGGAACAAAATAAGACCTCTGCTAATAATAAAGAATGGGAATATGGTGGTTGTGTAGGCAACTACCTGTGTTAGTTATGTTTTTAATCTTATTTTTCAAGATCATCTCAGTTATCCTTCATTTATTTTCTTCATCTAAATTTGAGAATATCTTTATCATTCTCTTTTATAGTCCGTTGAAATAATGAAGAATCTATAGGCTATTTGTGTGTATCTGTGTATGAGGGAAAATATTTTTACAGTCTTATGTTTTTCAACCAGGTACATGGTTAAATCGGCATTATTAAGTTTTATTTAGGTCCTCTTATTTGAGTTTAAAATAGTTCTTCATAAAAGTCTACATATTCTTTGTTAGGTTAGTTCCTAGGAATTTTATAGTTTTATGGCTGTTGTTAAGGGGATCACATTTTCTCTCCAGTTTGTCCTGTATCTGTTTTTTTTTTTTTTTTTTTTTTTTTTTTTGAGACAGAGTCTCGCTTTGTACCCAGGCTGGAGTGCAGTGGTGCGATCTTGTCTCACTGCAACCTCTGCCTCCTAGGTTCAAGCTATTCTCCTGCCTCAGCCTCCTGAGTAGCTGGGACTACAGGCACAAGCCACCACTCCTGGCTAATTTTTGTATTTTTCGTACAGATGGGGGTTTCACAATGTTGGTCAGGCTGGTCTTGAACTCTTGACCTCAAGTGATCCACCCACCTCGGCATCCCGAAGTGCTGGGATTACAGGCATGAGCCACCGCACCCAGCCTAACTTTCTTCTTAAGAAAATATCTTTTTTCCTTCAATCAAAACCTGTTTTCCTTTATTTTGTTTTTATTTTTCTTCTGTTTCTGTTCTGATAGTAAGTCAGACTGTTTCAAATCTGTGTGTTGTTTATGTGTGTGTTTGTGAATGTCCGTGTATTACTACTTTACTGAGTTTTAAAAACAAGATAGTAAATGTTATACACTCTGCTTTGCTTTCTGAAATGTCTCAGTTCTTAGTTATTTTGTGCTTACTTCTGTTGCTTCTAAATATATTCCCAATTTTCCCCTTGTAGCATCTTCTTTTCCTAAGTCTTTTTTATAATTTCAAGTGATCATTTACTGCCCTTCTTCCTCTTTTATTATGTTATCATATACTCCCTCCTCTCCATTTTCAGTAGAGTGTTTTACTTTCTTATAATTTATTTCTATTATGATTTATTTATTAGACCATAGTTCAGTTAGAAACACATTTTTTATTTCTAAACATGAAATATCTTCTGTTATATTTTTGTTACTGACTTCTGGGTTAATTGAATTACAGTCACAGTATGTCATCTGTATGACCTTAAATCTCTGAAATTATCTGAGAGTTGTTTTGAGGCCAAGTCATGATCACTTTTTGTGATTGGTTTATGTGTATTTCAAAGAATGTGATTTGAAGTTTGTAGGGTATGCTGCTTAAACACCTTATAGTCTTTTTTTTGCTTTATTTTATTAGGTACTGAGGTAGATTTGTTAAAAAATGTTTCATTCTTATTGTGAATATGTTAACTCTCTCTTATAGTTATGTAAAATTTTGCTTTACATATTTTGTGTTAATGTAAATAGGAATAAATACATGTAAAATTGTTATATCTTCTGATATATTAAACTTTTTATTTTTTTCCTTTTTTTTTTTTTTTTTTAAGAGTTGGGGATCTCACAGTGTCACCCAGGCTGAGTGTAGTGGTGTGATCTTAGCTTACTGAGCCTCTAAGTCCTGGGCTTAAGCGATCCTCCTGACTCAGCCTCCTGAGTGCTGGAACTACAGGGACATTCCACTACACTAGGCAATTTTTTTATTTTTTATTTTTATAGAGATATTTGCCCATTTTTTTCTCTAGGTCTTTCAGGAGAAAATTGTACAGAAGTGGTGAGAATGGTCATTCTTTTCTTGCTCATGATCTTAGGGGGAAGGCATTTAGTCTTTCAACATTAATTATGATATTAGCTATGCAATTTGTATATATGGCCTTTATCAGGCTGATAACTTTTTTTAATATTCCTGGTTTGCTGAGTGTTTTTATTAGGAAGAGTGTTGGATTTTTTCAAATGATTTTTCTGTGTCTATTGAAATGATTATCTGGTTTTTGTAATAGGATATTATACATTGATTGATTTTCAGATGTGAACCATCTTGCGTTATTTCTCATATAAATGCCACTTGGTCATGTTGTGTAATCTTTTTAAAAATCAGCTTTATTGAGGTATAGTTATATATAAAGAACTGCACATATTTAATGTGTACAATTTGATGGGTTTGAACATATGCACACCCATAGTATGTGCACAGCAATCAAGGTAATAGACATATTTAACACTTCCCAGAATTTCTTGTATTCCTTTGTTTTTTTCTGAGGAGGGGTGCGCCATATCATTTTATTAACTATAGGCACTGTGTTATAAGCAGATCTCTAGAATTTATTCATCTAACATAACTGAAACTATATCCTTTGAATAACAACTCCAAATTTCTCCTGTCTCCAGCCTCTGGCAACCACCATTGTATTATCTGTTTCTATAAGTTTGACTATTTTAGGTACTTAATGCAAGTGAAATCACGCAGTATTTGTCCTGTTCTACTTAGCATAGTCTCCTCCAGGTTCATTATGCTGTTGCAAATGGCAGAATTTCCTTACTTTTTAAGGCTGACTAATATTCCATTGTATGTATATACCACATTTTCTTTATCCATTCATCTGTTGATGGATACTTAGGCTGTTTCCATGTCTTGGTTATTATGAATTGTGCTGAAATGAACATGAGAAGTGAAGACATCTCTTGAGATTCTGATTTCATTCTTTTGTATATATTCCCAGAAGTGAGATTATTGGATCATATGGTAGTTCTATTTTTAGTTTTTTGAGGAATCTTCTTACTGTTTTCCATAGCTGCCACACTCATTTATATTCCAACCAACACTTACATTCCAGTTTCTGCACAACTTTGCCAATACCTTTTTTTTTTCAAGTAATAACCATCCTAACAGGTGTGAAGTGATAACTCATTGTAGTTTTGATTTGCATTTTATAGAATGCTTTTTATATGTTGCTTGATTCAATTTGGTAGTATTTTATTGAGGATTTTTGCATCTGTATTCATAATGACTTTTGTTTTTTTGAGACAGGGTCTCATTCTGTTGCCCAGGCTGGAGTGCAATGGCACTATGTTGGCTCACTGCAACTTCCACCTCCTAGGTTGAAGCAATTCTTGTGCCTCAGCCTCCCAAGTAGCTGGAACTGCAGGCATGTGCCACCACACCCAGCTAATTTTTGTATTTTTAGTAGAGACACGGTTTCACCGTGTTTGCCAGCCTGCTCTTGAACTCCTGGCTTCAAGTGATTGGCCTGCCTTGTCCTCTGAAAATGCTAGGATTACAGGCATGAGCCACTGGGCCTGGCCCATAAAGATATATTGTTCTGTAGTTTTCTTTTCTTGTGATGTATTTGTCTGGTTGTGTTAATATGGTAATCTTGGCCTCATAGAAGGAGTTGGGAAGTGTTCTTTCCTGTTCTATTTTTTTGAATGAGTTTGTGAAGAATGGGTGTTAATTCTTCATTAGTTGTTTGGTAGAATTCATCACTGAGTCTATTTGGTACTTGACTTGTGTGTGTATGTTGGGGTGGGGAGATTTTGATCGCTAATAAAATCTTTTTACATGTGATATGCTTATCAGGTGGTTTTTGCTCCTTGAATCTGTTTTAGTAGTTTGTGTCTTTCTAGGAATTTGTCTGTTTCATCAAGGATATCTAATCTGTTGGCATATAATTATTTACAGTATCCTTTTTGAAATCCTTTTTATTTCTGTGAGATCGGTAATGATGTCTCTGTTTCCTTTCCTAATTTTATTAAGTTAAATCTTTCTTTTCTTTTCCTTCCTTCCTTCCTTCCTTCCTTCCTTCCTTCCTTCCTTCCTTCCTTCCTTCCTTTCTTTCTTTCTTTCTTTCTTTCTTTCTTTCTTTCTTTCTTTCTTTCTTTCTCTTTCTTTCTTTCTTTCTTTCTGTCAGTTTACCTAAAGATATGTCCATTTTGTTAAGCTTTTAAAAAAATCCCAACTTTTGGTTTTCTTGATTTTTTTTTCTGTTCTCTATTTCATGTATTTCTGCTTTAATCTTTATTATTTTCTTCCATATGCTTGTTTCAGTTTAGTTAGCCCTTCTTTTTCTAGTCTGAAGGTCTGCAGTTAAGCTATTGATTTAAGATTTTTCTTCTTTTTTTTTTTTTCCGACTGAGTCTCACTCTGTCGCCCAGGCTGGAGTGCAGTGGTGCGATCTCAGCTCACTGCAAGCTCCACCTCCTGGGTTTATGCCATTCTCCTGCCTCAGCCTCCCCAGCAGCTGAGACAACAGGCACCCACCACCACGCCTGGCTAATTTTTTGTATTTTTAGTAGAGACAGGGTTTCACCATGTTAGCCAGGATGGTCTTGATCTCCTGACCTTGTGATCTGCCCACTCTGGCCTCCCAAAGGCTGGAATTGCAGGTGTGAGTCACTGGGCCTGGCCAAGATTTTTCTTCATTTTTTAATATGGGTGTTCATAGCTAGTAATTTCCCTCTGAGCACTGCTTTCATTGCATCCCATAGTTTTGGAATATTTTGTTTTATTTATTTAGCAACATTTTTTAGTTTTCCTTTCAGTTTACATTTATTTTTGGAACCACTGGTTACTTAGTAGTGTGTTTAATATACACTTTCCTGTGTGAATTCTCCAAATTTCTTTCTGTTATTGATTCCTAGTTTCATTTCACTGTGGCCAGAGAATATACTTTGTATGGTTTAAACTTTTTAAAATGTACTGAAGCTTGTTTTATGATTTAAAAGATGGTTTAAGGTGGAAAATGTTCCACATACTCTTGAAACAATGTGTATTCTTCTGTTGTTGAGTAGAATGTTCTATAGATATTCAGTTAGGGCCAGTTGGTGTACAGTGTTCAAATCTTGTACTTCCTTGTTTGTCTGCTGCCTTGGTCTGTCTAGTATGGAGAATGGCATACTAAAGCCTCTAATTTGTCCCGTCCAGTGGGATCGTTAACACAGACCTTGGAGGAGGGGGTGGGAATTTAG
>NW_016809834.1:2565602-2579293 GCF_001698545.2 Rhinopithecus bieti | reverse complement strand
TTTTTTTCTTCAATTCTGTCACTTTTTGTTTCATGTACTTTGGTGATCTGGTGTTAGCTGCATATATATTTCTAAACATTTTCCAAAATGTTGAAATATATATATTTGTTCATTTCATGAATGAATAATGAATCTTGCTGATGGTTTAGTTCCTTTATCATTATAAAATATCCTTTGTTTCAAGTAATAATTTTTGTTTAAAGTTTTTTTTGTCTGAAATTAGTGCAGCCGCTTTAGCTTTCCTTTACTTACTATTAGCATACTGTATCTTTCTCTATTTTTTTACTCTCAACCTATTGTATCTTGAATCGCAAATGTGTTTGGTAGACAGTTTATGACAAGATTATGCTTTTTAAATTTATTCTGCCAACCTGTCTTTTGATTTGTGGGTTTAATCTATTTACATTTAATGCAATTATTGATAATGTATGATTTACATATGGAATTTTGCCATTTGTTTTCTTTTTTTATTATACTTTAAGTTCTGGGATACATGTGCAGAACACGCAGGTTTCTTACATAGGTATACACATGCCATGGTGATTTACTGCACACATCAACCCATCATCTACATTAGGTATTTCTCCTAATGCTTTCCCTCCCGTAGCCCCCCAGCCCTCAACAGGCCCTAGTGTGTGATGTTCCCCTCCCTGTGCCCATGTGTTCTCATTGTTCAACTCCCACTTATGACTGAGAACATGCGGTGTTTGGTTTTCTGTTCTTGTGTTAGTTTGCTGAGAATGATGGTTTCCAGCTTCATCCATGTCCCTGCAAAAGAATGAACCCATCATTTTATGGCTGCATAGTATTCCATGACATATATGTGCCACATTTTCTTTATCCAATCTGTCATTGATGGGCATTTGGGTTGGTTTCAAGTCTTTGCTATTGTGAATAGTACCACAATAAATATATGTGTGCATGTGTTTTATAGTAGAATTATTTATAATCCTTTGGGTATGTACCCAGTAATGGGACTGCTGGATCAAACGGTATTTCTGATTGTNTCCCTGCAAAAGAATGAACCCATCATTTTTATGGCTGCATAGTATTCCATGACATATATGTGCCACATTTTCTTTATCCAATCTGTCATTGATGGGCATTTGGGTTGGTTTCAAGTCTTTGCTATTGTGAATAGTACCACAATAAATATATGTGTGCATGTGTTTTTATAGTAGAATTATTTATAATCCTTTGGGTATGTACCCAGTAATGGGACTGCTGGATCAAACGGTATTTCTGATTGTAGATCCTTGAGGAATTGCCACATTGTCTTCCACAATGGTTGAACTAATTTACACTCCCACCAACAGTGTAAAAGCCTTCCTATTTCTCCATATCCTCTCCAGCATCTGTTTTCTGTCTTTTTAATGATCACCATTCTAACTGATGTTGAGATAGTATCTCATTGTGATTGTGATTTGCAGTTCTGTAATGACGAGTGATGAGCTGTTTTTCATTTGTTTGTTGGCTGCATAAGTGTCTTCTGTTGAGAAGTGTCTGCTTATATCCATTGCCCACTTTTTCATGGGGTTGCTTGTTTTTTTTCTTGTAAATTCAAGTTCTATGTAGATTCTGGATATTAGCCCTTTGTCAGGTGGATAGATTTCAAAAATTTTCTCCCATTCTGTGGGTTGCCTGTTCACTCATTAGAGTGAACAGCCATTTGTTTTCTATACATCTTATATCTTTGTCTATTTCTCCATTTTCCCTTTATTTTGAGTTAAACTGATATCTTGTAGTATAAAGTTTTAATTCCCCTTTCTTTTAATATGTTAAAAACTAAATGATTCAAATATTTATGTTTATACATGTAATACATATTATAGATAAGTATAAATATATATATATCTATTTAAATTATTTTCTTAGTGGTTGTCCTGGAAATTACAAGTAACACCTTCACTTAAAACAATCTAGCTTATATTAGTAACAACTTAATTTCAATTGTATATAAAAACTTTCCAGGTCAACTTCCAATGTAGTTCACTTTCCTCACTGACCTTTTGTGCTATGATTGTCATATAAATTACATCTTGTTCATTATAAACCCTTCAACACAGTTTTATAACTAGCACCTTATGCAGTTGTCTTTGAAATCAGTGAGAGAAGAAAAGGGTTATGAACAATAATATACTTATGATGTCTTTTATATTATCAAATATAGTTACTTTTACTGATGCTTTTTATTTTTTCACATGGACTTGAGTTACTACTATCTAGTATCCTTTCATTTCAGCTGGAAAGATTCCTTTTGCATTTCTTTTTTTTTTTGAGATGGAGTCTCACTCTGTCGCCCAGGCTGGAATGCAGTGGTGCGATCTCCACTCACTGCAAGTTCTGCCTCCCAGGTGTTCACGCCATTCTCCTGCCTCAGCCTCCCGAGTAGCTGGGACTACAGGCGCCCGCCACCACACCTGGCTAATTTTTTGTATTTTTAGTAGAGACGGGGTTTCACGGTGTTAGCCAGGATGGTCTCCATCTCCTGACTTTGTGATCCACCTGCCTTGGCCTCCCAAAGTGCTGGGATTACAGGCCCGAACCATGTGCCTGGACCCTACTTTTTGTATTTCTTGCAGGGTGGGTTTGCCAGTAATGGATTGTCTCCATTTTTGTTTATCTGTGACTATCTTAATTTCTTATTTGTTTTGATAGATAGTTTTGGAAAATATAGAATTCTTAGTCGAAAGTCTATTTCTTCAGCACTTTGAATAAATTGTCTCACTGCCTCTTGGCTTCATGATTTCTGATGAGACATCATCAGATGTGTGAATTTGTAGAACATTATTTAAAAAATTCTTTCTTCCCCCTTTTCTTTCCTTCTGATATCTCCCATTATGTGTATGTTGCTATGCTTGATGGTTTCCCACAGTTTTCTGAGGTTTTGTTCATTTTTCTTTATTATTTTTTCTTTTGGTTTCTAAGATTAGAGACTTGCAGTCAACCTAGGTTTAAGTTTTGGTGGCTCTTCTGTCATTTCAAATCAGCTGTTGTGTTCCTCCAGTGAATTGTCATTTCAATTAATTTTTTTAACTCCAAAATTTCCCTGTGGTTTTTTAAAAAATAATTTCTGTCTCTTAAATGATATTCTCTACTTGGTGGTATATTTTATCATAATTCTCTTTAATTCTTTAGACATGGTTACTGTGATTTCTGTGATAATATTTATAATAGTTGATTGAAAGTCTTTCTCTAGTTTAATGTCTGGGCATACTGAGGGAATATTTCTATTGCCTTCCCTCCAGCACTCCCCCAACCACCGTGTATGGGCCATAATTTTCTGTTTTGTTGCATGTCTCATAGTTTTTTGTATAAAACTGAATATTTAAAATAATACCATGTTACAACCCTGGAAATTGCATCTCTCCTTCGTACCACCCCAGGGTCAGTTGTTGTAGCTGTTTGTTGATACTGATATTGCTATTGTTTGTTTGGTAGTATAGTGACTTTCCTGGATCAATTTTGTGAACTCTGTATTCTTTGTAGTGTGTAGTCACTAAAATCTCTTTTCTGTTAACTTACCAATCAGGTAATAATTCAACAGTATTTCCTTAAATGCCTTAAACCAGTAAGTACACCAGTCTTTGCTAAGAATCTCTCAGAGTGTGTTGGAACCTGTTTTCAATCCTCAGCAAGTAGTTCACAACTCTGCCTTAACCTTCTCTTCTTGCTTGCACAGAGCCTTAAGATCTGCCAGAGGTAAGAGATCAGGGCCTTGTCAGGTCTTCCTTGGAACATGCATGTTGTCTTCTAGATTTCTAGAAATTTGTCAGAGCTTTTCAATGGCCCCTATGGACAGCTCATTCCCCACTGTTCCTTTTGAATTTCTTGGTCAGCTTCTTGGTATTATCCCCAACTTTTATCACAGATTTATGCAACTGTAGTGTTAAATAACTAGTGTTGATTGTTTTTAAGACAACAGCCTAAGATAGTTACACAGACCAAGCTCTGGGAAAGAAACTTTTTAGGGATCTTACAGACTGATCAAATACTGACAATTCTCTGAGTATGAAGTTTTTGGGGTGGCCCAAACCTGTTCTGTCCCCTCCAGCAATGCTAGGTTGTGGTTTTCACAGCTATGACATTTGTGAGGCTGTTGGCTTTCGAGGCTACAGGGGAACTAGAGAAGGCAAATGAGATGAGAGCAAGTTAAAATACCACAGGCCTCACTATAATATTATTATTAAAATTCAGCTCTTTTTCTTGAATAAATGCTCCTGGGTTGTTGTAAGCCATCAATTTCCAGCATTCTTGAAAAGTCAACTTTGATAATATTTGTTCTTATGGAGGAGCTAGTTTTTATAGATCTTTCTTCCATAATTTTGGGAGTGCTTTCTCCTCCATGTTTCAAAATTTTTTAAAAATACATTTTTCATTTATTTTACCCATTGTACATCTTTCTGGATGGTTCCCTCTGACTCATTTTACATCTCACCAATTGTCCCTTTAACTTTGTCTCATGTGCTATTAAAATTTTCCAATGACTTTTTATTTCAATGACCATATTTCTTTGAATCAATATTGCCATAGATTGTAAGCCTTTCAATTGAAAGGAAGTAATAGAAAACAAATGCATCTTATATTTATGAAATTTAGTATTACATTCTTTAATAGGATACGTTTTATTTGTACCTTTTTCAAATCTGCTGGTCATTCTTTATAGTTTTCTGATTCCTATAGATACTTCCAAATTAGTCTTTTATTTTTTAGACATAGCAAGTATAGAATTATATTTCTGTCAATTCCAATATATCATCTCTTTTCATGTCTGTTCCTGCTGCCTGCTATTTCTGCTGTTTTTGCTCATGCTGCTTTGTTTCCTGCTGTTTTCAGTGGTTTTGGGTTGTGATCCATACATTTTTCCTTTAAAATTATTTGTGAAAGTTCTTTGATGCCTGGATTAAAGATGAATCCCTACAAAAACGATTTGTGTTTGCTTTTGCTGGACTCTAGGCTATACTATAATCGGAAACAATTTTAAACTGAATTCTCAATTTGAATTTTTTTTTTACACATTCCAGCAAATGTGATCATGATTTAGTCATCCATGTGTTCACTCACTTCTGTTTATGGTTTTTCAAGTGTCTCTCCGCTTCTCCCCTTTTCTGTTCAACTAAGGTAACGTTCGTTGTGGTCTGTGGTTGGGTCTCTAGAGTGGGTTGATATTATTTTTTACATTTATGAGGCTGAGGGCCTCTTTGCAGTCTCCTGAACTTGTCAGCATAATCCTCACCAGCTGAGCCAAAATCTTGGTGGCTGAAAAGAATAAAAATGTATTATTTCATTCATATCATAGTCAGACATAAGTCAGTTGCCTCTCTTAGGTTTGTCCCCTCCAAGGCATCTGTCAAGAAGTTGTTAATATTTGACAAAGGAAACTGAGCTCTTGAGGATGACTTTAAGGACTGGGTGTGGAAGTGACATTCATAAGTTCTGTACTTATTCTACTGACTAAACTAGACATGTGTCCCCAACATAACTATAAGAAGCAATAGGAAATACAATCTTCCTGTGGGCCCAGAATAAAGAAACAGTATCTGCGAGCACAGAGCCAGTCTCTGTCTTACCTGTCTATGGTGGTCCCACAGCCCTTGAGCAGTGAAAACAAAATCACAAGTCCTCAGGGTTCAGCAAACACTCTCAGAGCAAAATTAGCTTCAGAGCTTTGTTTTCCTCTCTGGGTTTCTGCCTTCTCCTAGATTTATGCCTGGCAATTGCTTGTCATCTCTTCTCTTCAAGGCTTTAAAATGATACAACAACATTTAAATGTGTTCAGCATTTATGGTTGTTCTCAGCTGGAGTGATGGTCCAGAAATGCAGCCAGACTGAGTTCCAGAAATGAAAATCACAAAAAAATTTTTCCGGCTGGGCGTGGTGGCTCACCCATGTAATCCCAACACTTTGGGAGGCTGAGTCAGGTGGATCATGAGGTCAAGAGATCGAGAATATCCTGGCCAACAAGGTGAAACCCCGTCTCTACTAAAAATACAAAAATTAGCTGGGCGTGGTGGTGGGTGCCTATAGTCCTAGCTACTTGGGAGGCTGAGACAGGAGAATCACTTGAATCTGGGAGGGGGAGGTTGTAGTGAGCCGGGATCATGCCACTGCACTCCAGTCTGGTGACAGAGTGATACTCTGTCTAAAAAAAAAAAAAAAAAGAAAAAATTTCTGTTACCTGGGCTTTGTAGGACTATCACTATGCATATGATCCCCTGGAGCTTAACTCCCCTAAATAGCTTAACTATTTGTTTGGAGCTGGTAGGTAATAGATTCTTATTTTGCAAGTCTAAACAGCACATATATGCACTATATAACACTACATAAGATAGCACTACAGAAGGTTTAGGTGATCTCACATCTAGGTTTCATACCATCAGTTTCCAGAAGGGCCACTTTGTATTTCTAGGTGAGAGGGGATGTCTGTGGCTTTACCCTTTATCTATCTGGGGCAGAGATTATCTACTTTTCCATGAAGCTAATCACGATTACTCATTCAAGCCTGCTTCTGCCTCTGCCACTCTTGGGCATTGCTTTGCTTCTCCAGTTTTCTCTGATATTCTGTTTTAAATTGGCTTTGTCTGCTTGACTGTGCTCAGGCTCTGCATGTGCAGGGTAGGTATGGGGAATTCTATCAGCTTGCTGAAGGTCAGGCACCTCACATCAGCTCTTAGTTTGAGAACCAACCTCTCGCCTCTCACTTGTTTTCCAGGCTCCTGGAATCCGAGCTTGTGATGCCTGTCGACCAAATCTGATAACAGATTTTTTTTATTTTATTAATTTCATCCCTTGGACATCTCTTTCCTTTTATGAAAGAATGTAAGAAGGAACAACCAAACCTCAGCTTCTTTCTTAAACAATTCAGAAGCCACAGAAGCTGTGGGCTCCACCCAAGGTCTCAAACTATCCTAAGCCATGTTATTTTTTCCCATTGCTTAAAATGCTGGTGACATCTAGGAAGATCATCTATACCTAAACAGATTTATGTCTGAAATAGGAAAGTAAGTTATTTAACACTTAGTTGCTTTGTCTCAGTGACATTTTTTAATTTAGTAAAATAGACCTCCCTGCAAATAGTGAGCCTTATAAATGTCTCAAAGACATTTAATCCAAATAAAATTCTATTTTACTTGGCATAGATAATATAGAGGCAGAGCTTTTAAAATAAATGTTTTGAATGCTTTGGCAATGAAAGTTTTATGAATCTATTGAATATCTAGTTCAACTAGAGAAACATTTTAAGGTCCTGTCTTTAAACACAGATTTTCTTTGAGTGTAATTTGTTTGTATAAATTTCAGTGATTCAGGCCAGGATTGTCACTAAGGAGAAGGATTTTGGTATGCATTTTAACAGCATTAGTTAAAAATAAGAATTTATGAACCAGTATTGGCACTAAACTATTTATTGGCACTAAACTATTTTTTCATAATTAACCCTTTTCTATAACTTTCACATATACGATATGTATTTTTCATTTAATATTTTAAAGTGGAGAGACTTATTTTTTCATCGTAAGAGGAAGTATGTCTTTTTGATCCAGATTGTCTGGTGTGACCTGATCCATTTTCCTACCCCTCCACATGTAGACACCTTGGGCAATTTACTTCCTGTGCTTTGGTTTCCTCAGCTACAAATTGGGTTTAATAACAATAATTCAAGTCATAAAGTTGTTGTGATATTGAGAGAGTCAATAGATGTAAAGCATTTAAAAGAGCTCCTGGCGCATCATAAGCACTAAGAGTTACCAGTTAATATTAACATAAATAGCATTTTATTAACCTTTTGTTTTGTATAAGCAAGTTATTTTACTGTAATAAAATAATTTTTAAAAATAAGTTGTGTTCCCAGAATCACAGGTCTTAACCATTTTGTTGTAATGATTCATCAGTCACCACCCATTCAAACCTATAAAAGCTACTCAACCTCAGTGTGTCACCTTCTTTATTCACAAAAATGGGTATCACAGTAGTGCCCACTCACGAGGATGCTCTGAGGACCAATTTGAGCCATCGTATGTCAGGTACTTGGAGGAGCGTGTGGTGTGCAGCAAGCATCCCAGCAAATGTCAACCATCTCCACACCTTTGTCACTATCCCCGTGAAGGTCTGTATGTCTCCTTTCTTTTAAATGTTATCTCAGTCTGATTTGTTGAGTGTTAAACGGGACTCAATGATATATCTCAGGTTTTATTTTCAACCCTGTACGTTTTTTTTTTTTTTTTTTTTGTATTCGTGACATGAGTGAACAGAATGCTTTAGTAAAAGTAACTTTATATTTCTGTCACAGTTTGTCGAAGTCAAGGATAAATTTTGAAAGCTTTTGGCTAGTTTCCATTCTGACTTTCAGGATTGGATATCTAACAAGTTAAAAAAGTAGCAGCCCTGCCTATCACAGGGAATAGGGAGAATGGTTTCAGTGCTAGGAGAGTAATAGGTAATAATGCTACCCATCTTCCATTCATTATGCCAAGTTCTTTAAAAATGTCACCTCATTCAATCCTCATAGCAACCCTATAGGGCAGGTTCTATTGTTATTAACATTTATAAATGAATAAACTGAGTCAGAGAATGGTTCAACAAATTAAATAACTTGCCTAAGATGATACCATTATTAAGTGGTAGAGCCACAGAAATTAAACCCAGGAAGTCTGGTTCTCAAATATGGACTCTTAAACATGAGCGTTGATGCAGGTGGAGAAGGATTTTATGATGGAGCAATGCGGTCTTCTCTGACCAAGGCTTTCTCTCTGTGGGCTTGCTTTTTTCTTATGACGTTATAATTAGAGCGACCTAACTCAGGGGCAGACACCGAGTGATATTGTTGTAGGAAAAAACCTGGCTCTTGTTACACCACCAGGAAAGGTGAGGCTCGTGGACACATAGAAGGGCGAGGAGTGGAATTTATTGGGTGGAAAAAAAAAAAAATCAGCAAAGCGAGAGGCCTTCCTTGTAACAGGCCCTCATCTCACAGATTGAATCGCAGGGACAGGACAGGCCGGGATCCTCTCCGCGGCAAACAGCGCGAACTCCCCGAGGCCCCGCCCCGTCCTCCCACTGTGCAGGTTGGTGGGAGAGTCTTCCAGAACCCCTTTTTACTTGGCTGTCTCAATATTTTGTAAAATTTATAGTTTTTTGGAAGACTTTATCCCCTTACTTTTATTTATATGTCAAGTAATGTCTGTTTAACCTTTAATCTAGGTATTTCCAAATATTCACAAACTCTTTATGCAACTATAAATAAAAACTTATTATGAGCCAATTAAAATTTTGAAATATTTAAACATAGATTTTAATCTTAATATTTCTATAAGTCCAATAGAGTGAATTTTCTTGTGTTGTAAATACTCTTAAATATGTCCACTTTATTGGATTTATTTTATATTGTAAGTTATCTATTCACTTACCAGGGTTAACTTGTTTTGTACTTCCAGTGCCTTTTAGAGACGAACAATATTACTTGAGCCTAAGGATCCATTTAAGCATAAATTCAGTTTACTATTATGTTATTAATGTACTATAATGCCAGGTAAAGAAGTAGTAATTATCCAACTATTTGCAAGTATAATTATGCTGGTATTTCATGCTTAAAGCTTGCTTCCTTTTTTTCTCTCGCTTTTTGGTATTATTTTTTAATAAATTTCACAAGAATATTATTATTCCCCTTATGAAGGCAGGGGGTGCAAACGTCAGAATTGTGGAAGTTTCTACTCCGAAAGAGACAGTCTGTTCCTTTTCAGAGTTTATGTGGCTACATAAACCAGGGTTCTGCAGCTTGAGTCAGAAACAAACTCCCAATGCTCAGTATTACTGAAGATATTATTCGAGGTCTCCAGTGAGTCTGCTAATAAATCTGGGTGGTCTCTTAACCAACCAAACATGCTTACCTGAAAACTCCAAACATCCCTAATTACAAAAACTACCAGAAACCCCAAAAGGCTGCTTGGCTTAAAAATAGATACAAATAAGGAGGTAGATGTTGAAATATATATATATATATATCAGTGTTCCCCAACCTTGGCACTACTGATACTTTGAATAGATTAATTCTTTATTGTGGAAGATTGTCCTGTGTGTTGTAGAATTTAGCAGCATTCCTGGCCTCCGCCTATTAGATGCCAGTAGCATCCTTCCCCCAGTAATCACGGCCAAAAATGTCTTTGGACATTGCCAAACCTTGCGAACAACATCTCCTTGGTTGAAAATCACTGATACACATGTCGTAATTCAAATATATGCTGTGGTATGGAGAATCGGACCCAAGTAGAAACATTTAAAAATACTTCCTTGACCTTGATATTGTTGATGGAGAGGGAGGAGAGGGGTCCTTCTTCTCACCACAAAGCTGAAGGCCATGAGAGAGACCAAAATGGCACCAAGTGTAGTAGAAAGCAGAAAAGCAGACTGAACTCCAATTTGCAGACAGGTTATTCTCAGGTTGTTTGGGACGGATAGGGATTGCTAACTTTTAGAGAGAGGTTCCAGAGAATTGCATATATAAACCTTTTATGTTCAATGTCTTCAGCAGCAGCACGAGGTGAGTGCACTGTTGTGGGAAATTTATGGTAGTCTTTATCTACCTTATAAATTGATTTCAATGTTGTTTGCAACTTAACATTTATGGAGAAAGTAGTTTTTCTACATTTAAAGGACACGAGAGCCAGCATCAGAGATACTCTTAAAAGGACATTTAGACAATTTCATTTTCAGAGATAGACAGTGATATTTTATAAGCTAGAACTAAGGGGAAATAATTGGCAATATTTTTGCAAGGAGGGAGACTTTTAGTAATTTGTTTCATTGTGTGAGAAACTTAACGTACCAAAACAAAGTAACATATAGTTCCCCACTGACTTCATTTTTGCTTTATAGCTACAACTGTGAAAATTATTCCTTATAAGAAAGATACAAAATTTCATACACTCCCTATTTTTTCATATTTTTATTTCCCATTTATCTTGTCTTCCCTTTCTAATCCTGTCTCTCCTCTCTGTTTACACTGTATTTTTCTCTTTTACCCTGCCTTCTACTTTCATTTTTTCCTCTGTCTATTGGTCAGTTGGTTTTCTCATCTCTTTACAATTTATCAAACAGCCTGCAATGGTCTTACCAAGTTTCTATATAGAGGACAGAATTGATTCAATGTTTTTGTTCTGCAACATGCAAATTTTTAATCTTCACATCACTTTATTTGTGGATCTGTATAGAAAAGGTTTGCATTAGAGAATAATTCCATGCAGAATTAAACTTTATATGGTGGACACTACTGATTATCCATAAAAGTCTGTTTTCCACTTGAACTATAGTCATAGAATTGGGACTAGATATGAGGCAAAACACACTGGGTTGATAAAAACTACATGGAGAGAGAATCTAAGAAGATTAAAATTTAATTGATTTAAAAATGTATGTCTGATTATATTTTAATTTTACGTGTAGTAAAATTTACTATTTAGTGTACAGTTCTTTGAATTGTGAAACATGCATAGAGTCATAGGATCACCACCACCCAATCAAGATACATAACAGTTTCATCATCAAAAGAACATTTCTCAATATCCCTTTTTCATCAATCACTCTCCAGTCCCAATCCCTGACAACCACTGATCTGTCCTCTCTGCCTGTAGTTCTGCCTTTTCCACAATGTTGTATAATTGGAATCATACAGTATGTAGACTATGGCTTTTTTCACCTAACATGATGTATTTGAGATTTATTTTTGTTTAGTATCAAGTTGGGTATTTAAAACAATTGCTGAATCATATTCCTTTTTATGGATGGAGCAGAGTTTGTTTATCATCCACAAGCTAAAGAGCATTTGTGCTGTTTCCAGTTTTTGGCAGTTATAAATCAAGCTGCTATAAACATCGACGTACAGGTTTTTGTGTGAATATAAATTTGGATTTGTCTTGGATAAATAACTGGGAATGGAATTGCTGAGTCATATAGTAATTAATGTGTAGCTATATGAGAAACTGTCAAACTATTGTCTTAAATAGCTGTGCCAGTTTGCATTTCCATCAGTCATGTATGAGAGTTTTAGTTGTTTTGCATCCTTATCAGCATTTGGTATTGTTAATGGCTTTTAATAAATGAATAAGTAAATAAATGAATACATAAAACTATTCTAGTAGGTGTTTAATGATAACTTCCTGTAGTTTTAAATAATTATTCATAATGAATAATGATATTGTGCATTTGTTCATGTGCTTATTTTGCATTTGTATAATTATTTTACTAAACTGTCTTAAAATCTTTTGCCTATTTTTTAAACTGTTTTTAATTTTCTTATTGCTGAATTTTGAGACTTCTTTACTCTTTTTTTTAACATTTTTAAAATTATACTTTAAATTCTGGGGTACATATGCAGAACGTGCAGATTTGTTACATAGGTATACACATGCCATGGTGGTTTGCTGCACCCATCAACCTGTCATCTACATTAGGTAATTCTCCTAAAACTATCCCTCCCCTAACCCTCCCACCCCCTGACAGGCCCTGGTGTGTGATGTTCTCTTCTCTGTGTCCATGTGTTCTTGTTGTGCAATTCCCACTTATGAGTGAGAACATGTGGTGTTTGGTTTTCTGCCTCTGTGTTAGTTTGCTGATAATGATGGTTTCCAATTTGATCCATGTCCCTGCATAAAAACATGAACTCATCTTTTTTATGCTGCATAGTATTCCACCGTGTGTATGTGCCACATTTTCTTTATCCAGTCTATCATTGATGGGCATTTGGGTTGGTTCCAAGTCTTTGCTATTGTGAACAGTGCTGCAGGAAGCTTATGTGTGTGCATGTGTCTTTCTTTATAGTAGAATGATTTATAAAACTTTGGGTATATACCCAGAAATGGAATTGCTGGATCAAATGGTATTTCTGGATCTAGATCCTTGAGGAATCGCCACAGTCTTCCACAATGGTTGAACTAATTTACACTCCCACCAACAGTATAAAAGCGTTCCTATTTCTCCACATCCTCTTCAGCATCTGTTGTTTCCTGACTTTTTAATGATCACCATTAAAACTGGCACTCATTGTGGTTGTGATTTGCATTTCTCTAATGACCAGTGATGATGAGCTTTTTTTCATACATTTGTTGGCCGCATAAATGTCTTCTTTTGAGAAGTGTCTGTACATATCCTTTGCACACTTTTTGATGGGGTTGATTTTTTCTTATAAGTTTGTTTAAGTTCTTTATAGATTCTGGATATTAGCCCTTTGTCAGATGGATAGATTGCAAAACTTTTCCCATTCTGTAGGTTGTCTGTTAACTCTGATAATAGTTTATTTTGCTGTGAAGAAACTCTTTTGTTTAATTAGATCCCATTTGTTAATTTTAGCATTTGTTGCCAATGCTTTTGGTGTTTTAGACATGAAATCTTTGCCCATGCCTATGTCCTGAATGGTATTGCCTAGGTTGTCTTCTAGGGTTTTAAGGTTTTACGTCTAATATTTAAGTCTTTAATCCATCTTGAATTGATTTTTGTATAAGGTGTAAGGAAGGGATCCAGTTTCAGCTTTCTGCATATGGCTATCCAGTTTTCCCAGCAACATTTAATAAATAGGAATCCTTTCCCCATTTCTTGTTTTCCTCAGGTTTATCAAAGATCAGATGGTTGTAAATGTGTGGCATTATTTCTGAGGCCTCTGTTCTGTTCCATTGGTGTGTGTGTGTATATATATATATATATAT
>NW_016809834.1:2559839-2565147 GCF_001698545.2 Rhinopithecus bieti | reverse complement strand
TGTATAAGAATGCTTGTGATTTTTGCACATGAATTTTGTATCCTGAGACTTTGCTGAAGTTGCTTATCAGCTTAAGGAGATTTTGGGCTGAGACGATGGGGTTTTCTCAATATACAATCATGTCATTTGCAAACAGAGACAATTTGAATTCCTCTGTTCCTATATAAATACCCTTTATTTCATTCTCCTGCCTGATTGCCCTGGCCAGAACTTCCAATACTATGTTGAATAGGAGTGGTGAGAGAGGGCATCCTTGTCTTGTGCCAGTTTTCAAAGGGAATGTTTCCAGCTTTTACCCATTCAGTATGATATTGGCTGTGGGTTTGTCATGAATAAGTCTTATTATTTTGAGATATGTTCCATCAATACCTAGTTTATTGAGAGTTTTTAGCATGAAAGTGTGTTGAATTTTGTCTAAGTCCTTTTCTGCATCTATTGAGATAAGCATGTGGTTTTTGTCATTGTTTCTGTTTACGTGATGGATTACGATTATTGATTTGCATATATTGAATGAGCCTTACATCCCAGGGATAAAGCCAGCTTGATCGTGGTAGTTAAGCTTTTTGATGTGCTGCTGGATTTGGTTTGCCAGTATTTTACAGTGACTTTTTGCCTCGATGTTCATCTGGGATATTGGACTGAAATTTTCTTTTTTTGTTGTGTCTTTGCCAGCTTTTGGTATCAGGATGATGCTGGTCTCATAAAATGAGTTATGGAGGAGTTCCTCTTTTTCTATTGTCTGGAATAGTTTCAGAAGGAACAGTACCAGCTCCTCTTTATGCCTCTGGTAGAATTCGGCTGTGAATCTGTCTGGTCCTGAGTTTTTTTTTTGGTTGGTATGCTATTAATTACTGCCTCAGTTTCAGAACTTATTATTGGTCTATTTGGGGATTCAACTTTTTCCTGATTTAGTCTTGGGAGGGTGTATGTGTCCAGGAATTTATCCATTTCTTCTAGATTTTCTAGTTTATTTGCATGGAAGTGTTTAAAATATTCTCTGATGGTATTTTGCATTTCTGTGGGATCAGTGGTGATAACCCCTTTATCAGTTTTTATTGCATCTATTTGATTCTTCTCTCTTTTCTTTATTAGTCTGGCTAATGGTCTATTTTGTTAATCTTTTCAAAAATCCAGCTCTTGGATTCATTGATTTTTGGAAGGGTTTTTCGTGTCTTGTATCTACTTCAGTTCTGCTCTGATCTTAATTATTTCTTGTCTTCTGCTAGCTTTTGAATGTGTTTGCTCTTACTTCTCTAGTTGTTTTAATTGTGATGTTAGGGAGTCGATTTTAGATCTTTCCCACTTTCTCCTGTGTGCATTCAGTGCTATAAATTTCCCTCTAAACACTGCTTTAGCTGTGTCCCAGAGATTCTGGTATGTGGTGTCCTTGTACTCACTGGTTTCAAATACCTTCTTCATTATTGCCTTCATTTCGTTATGTACCCAGTAGTCGTTCAGGATCAGGTTGTTCAGTTTCCATGTAGTTGTGTGGTTTTGAGTGACTTTCTTAATCCTGAGTTCTAATTTGATTGTACTGTGGTCTGAGAGACTGTTTGTTATGATTTCTGTTCTTTTGCATTTGCTGAGGAGTGTTTTACTTCCAATTATGTGGTCAATTGTATAATTGGTGCAATTTGGTGTTGAGAAGAATGTATATTCTGCTGATTTGCAGTGAAGAGTTCTGAAGATGTCTATTAGGTCTGCTTGGTCCAGAGCTAAGTTCAAGTACTAAATAATTTATGTCTTGTTGATCTGTCTAATATGGACTGTGGGGTGTTAAAGACTTTCACTATTATTGTGTGGGAGTCTAAGTTTCTTTGTAGGTATCTAAGACTTGCTATATGAATCTGGGTACTCCTGTATTGGGTGGATATATATATAGGATAGTTAGCTCTTCTTGTTGCATTGATCCCTTTACCATTATGTAATGCCCATTTTTGTCTTTTTTGATCTTTGTTGGTTTAAAGTCTGTTTTATCAGAAACTAGGATTGCAACTCTTGCTTTTTTTTTTTTTTTACTTTCCATTTCCTTGGTAAATATTCCTTCACCCCTTTATTTTGAGCCTATGTGTGTCTTTGTATGTGAGATGGGTCTCCTGAATACAGCACACCAATGGGTCTTGACTCTTTATCCAGTTTGCCAGTCTGTGTCTTTTAATTGGGGAATTTAACCCATTTACATTTAAAGTTAATGTTGTCATGAGTGAATTTGATCTTGTCATTATGACGCCAGCTGCTTATTTTGCCCATTAGTTGGTTCAGTTTCTTCATAGTGTCAATGGCCTTTATAATTTGGTATATTTTTGCAGTGGCTGGTGCCAGTTTTTCCTTTCCATATTTAGTGTTTCCTTCAGGAGCTCTTGTAAGGCAGGCCTGATGGTGACAAAATCTCTCCGCATTTGCTTGTCTGTAAAGGATTTCCTTTCTCCTTTGCCTATGAAGCTTAGCTTGTCTGGATATGAAATTCTGGGTTGAAAATTCTTTTCTTTAAAAATGTTGAATATTGGCCCCCACTCTCATCTGGCTTGTAGGGTTTCTGCAGAGAGATCCACTGTTAGTCTAATGGTCTTCCTTCTGTGGGTAACCTGACCTTTCTCTCTGGCTGCCCTTAACATTTTTTTCTTCATCTCAGCCTTGGTGAATCTGATAATTATGTGTCTTGGGGTGGCTCTTCTTGAGGAGCACCTTTGTAGTGTTCTTTGTATTTCCTGAATTTGAATGTTGGCCTGTCTTGCTAGGCTGGGCAAGTTTTCCTGGATGATATCCTGAAGAGTGTTTTCCAACTTAGTTCCATTCTGCCCGTCACTTTCAGGTACACCAATGAAATGTAGGTTTGGTCTTTTCACATAGTCTCATATTTCTTGGAGGCTTTGTTTGTTCCTTTTCATTCTTTTTTCTCTAATCTTGTCTTCATGCTTTATTTCATTAAATTGATCTTCAATCTCTGGTATCCTTTCTTCTGCTTGATTGATTCAGCTACTGATACTTGTGTATGCTTTACGAAGTTCTTGTGCTGTGTTTTTCAGCTCTATCAGGTCATTTATGTTCTTCCTTAAACTGATTATTCTAGTTGGCAATTCCTCTAGCCTTTTTCTTCAAGATTCTTAGCTTCCTTGGATTGGGTTAGAACATGCTCCTTTAGCTCAAAGGAGTTTGTTGTTACCCACCTTCTGAAGCCTACTGCTGACAATTTGTGAAACTTATTCTCTGTCCAGTTTTGTTCCCTTGCTGGCGAGGACTTCTGATCTTTTGGAGGAGAAGAGGTGTTCTGCTTTTTGGAATTTTCAGCCTTTTTGCACTGGTTTCTCCTCATCTTCGTGGATTTATCTACCTTTGGTCTTTGATGTTGGTGGCCTTCAGATGGGGTTTCTGTGTGGACATCCTTTTTGTTGATGTTGATGCTATTCCTTTCTGTTTGTTAGTTTTCCTTCTAACAGTGAGGCCCCTCAGCTGCAGGTCTGCTGGAGTTTGCTGGAGGTCCACTCCAGACCCTGTTTGCCTGGGTATCACCAGCAGAGGCTGCAGAACAGCAACGATTGCTGCCTGTTCCTTCCTCTGGAAGCTTTGTCCAGAGGGACACCCACCAGATGCCAGCTGGAGCTCTCTAGTATGCGGTGTCTGTTGACCCCTGCTGGGAGGTGTCTCCCAGTCAGGAGGCATGGGGGTCAGGGACCCCCTTGAGGAAGCAATCTGTCCCTTAGCAGAGCTCGAGCACTGTGCTAGGAGAGACACACTGTTCTCTTCAGAGCCGGGAAGGTAGGAACATTTAAGTTTTCTGAAGCTGTGCCCACAGCTGCCCCTTCCCCAACGTTTTCTGTCCTGGGGAGATGGTAGTTTTATCTATAAGCCCCTGACCAGGGCTGCTGCCTTACTTTCAGAGATGGTCTGCGGGTTTTGAAGACCATGGGAAAAGTGTGGTATCTGGGCCAGAATGCACCATTCCTCATGGCACAGTCCCTCATGGCTTCCCTTGGCTAGGGGAGGGAGTTCCCCAACCCCCTGTGCTTCCTGGGTAAGGCAACGCCTCACACTTCTTTGGCCTGCCCTCCGTGGGCTGCACCCGCTGTCTAACCAGTCCCAGTGAGATAAGCTGGGTACCTCAGTTGGAAATGCAGAAATCACCCACCTTCTGCATTGATCTCACTGGGAGATGCAGAACGGAGATGTTCCTATTTGGCCGTCTTGCCTGCGACCCTTCTTTACTCTTTATACAAGTCCTTTGCCAGTAATAAAATTTGTTGTAAACAGTTTTTCCCAATTTGTGGCTTTCAGTTCATTTTTAAAGTGTTTTTCAGAGGTGGAAATAATTTAATTTTGCTGATACTGATTTCATCAGCTTTTTAAAAAAATGGCTTGTGCTTTTGGTGTCTTCTCTAAGGAATCTTTGCCTAACTCAATGTCACAAAAATTTTCTCCTTTGTTTTCCTCTTAAAGTTGTATATTTTACATTTAGGCTTATGATCCATTTGAGTTAATCTTTTTAAATCAGGTATGAGATACGTGTTGAGGATTTTTTTGTGTGTGTCGATGTTTTAGCATCATTTGTTGAAATGACTATTTTTGCTCCATTGAACTTCCATTGTGTTTTTGTAAAAAAAAATTGCCTATATTTTTGTGAATCTATTTATGGGTTCTCTATTCTGCATCATTATTATATTTGTCCTTTCACCAACACCACACAGTTTTCACCATGTAGCTTTATTTTTGGTCTTGAAATTATGTAATTGTAATATGAATCCTCCAACTTTGTTCTTCTTTTTCAAAATTGTTTTGGCTATTCTAAGTCCTTTTCCTTTCCATATAAATTTTAGAATAAGTTTGCTAATATCTCTACAAAGTCCTGCTGGGATTTTGTTTAGAACTGCCTTAAATCTATAGATAAATTTTAAGACAAGTGGCACTCAACAATATTGATTAACACAATCTGTGGACACATTATCTCTGTTCATTTGTTTTGGTCTCTGGCTTTTTTCATCAGTGTCTAATATTTTTGAGCATACTTATCTTGCACTTATCTTGTTAAATGTGTACGTATTTCATTTATTTGTATTTCTGATGCTATTTTAAATGGTACTCCCCATCCCCAAATTTTGATTTCCACTTTTTTGTTGCTAGAATACAGAAATATAACTAGTTTTTATATATTGGCCTTGTATCTTGGAACCTTGCTAAATTCATTTATTAGTTTTAGGAGCTTCTTACTGGATTACTTTAGATTTTCTATGTAGAAGGTCATTAATCTGTAAATAGAGATAATTTTATTTGCTCCTTTCCAATCTGTAGGCCATTTATTCTTTTTTTTTTTTTT
>NW_016809834.1:2548010-2559540 GCF_001698545.2 Rhinopithecus bieti | reverse complement strand
AGCTCTATCAGGTCATATGTTCTTCCTTAAACTGATTATTCTAGTTGGCAATTCCTCTAGCCTTTTCTTCAAGATTCTTAGCTTCCTTGGATTGGGTTAGAACATGCTCCTTTAGCTCAAAGGAGTTTGTTGTTACCCACCTTCTGAAGCCTACTGCTGACAATTTGTGAAACTTATTCTCTGTCCAGTTTTGTTCCCTTGCTGGCGAGGACTTCTGATCTTTTGGAGGAGAAGAGGTGTTCTGCTTTTGGAATTTTCAGCCTTTTGCACTGGTTTCTCCTCATCTTCGTGGATTTATCTACCTTTGGTCTTTGATGTTGGTGGCCTTCAGATGGGGTTTCTGTGTGGACATCCTTTTGTTGATGTTGATGCTATTCCTTTCTGTTTGTTAGTTTTCCTTCTAACAGTGAGGCCCCTCAGCTGCAGGTCTGCTGGAGTTTGCTGGAGGTCCACTCCAGACCCTGTTTGCCTGGGTATCACCAGCAGAGGCTGCAGAACAGCAACGATTGCTGCCTGTTCCTTCCTCTGGAAGCTTTGTCCAGAGGGACACCCACCAGATGCCAGCTGGAGCTCTCTAGTATGCGGTGTCTGTTGACCCCTGCTGGGAGGTGTCTCCCAGTCAGGAGGCATGGGGTCAGGGACCCCTTGAGGAAGCAATCTGTCCCTTAGCAGAGCTCGAGCACTGTGCTAGGAGAGACACACTGTTCTCTTCAGAGCCGGGAAGGTAGGAACATTTAAGTTTTCTGAAGCTGTGCCCACAGCTGCCCCTTCCCCAACGTTTTCTGTCCTGGGGAGATGGTAGTTTTATCTATAAGCCCCTGACCAGGGCTGCTGCCTTACTTTCAGAGATGGTCTGCGGGTTTTGAAGACCATGGGAAAAGTGTGGTATCTGGGCCAGAATGCACCATTCCTCATGGCACAGTCCCTCATGGCTTCCCTTGGCTAGGGGAGGGAGTTCCCCAACCCCTGTGCTTCCTGGGTAAGGCAACGCCTCACACTTCTTTGGCCTGCCCTCCGTGGGCTGCACCCGCTGTCTAACCAGTCCCAGTGAGATAAGCTGGGTACCTCAGTTGGAAATGCAGAAATCACCCACCTTCTGCATTGATCTCACTGGGAGATGCAGAACGGAGATGTTCCTATTTGGCCGTCTTGCCTGCGACCCTTCTTTACTCTTTATACAAGTCCTTTGCCAGTAATAAAATTTGTTGTAAACAGTTTTCCCAATTTGTGGCTTTCAGTTCATTTTAAAGTGTTTTCAGAGGTGGAAATAATTTAATTTTGCTGATACTGATTTCATCAGCTTTTAAAAAAATGGCTTGTGCTTTTGGTGTCTTCTCTAAGGAATCTTTGCCTAACTCAATGTCACAAAATTTTCTCCTTTGTTTTCCTCTTAAAGTTGTATATTTTACATTTAGGCTTATGATCCATTTGAGTTAATCTTTTAAATCAGGTATGAGATACGTGTTGAGGATTTTTTTGTGTGTGTCGATGTTTTAGCATCATTTGTTGAAATGACTATTTTGCTCCATTGAACTTCCATTGTGTTTTGTAAAAAAAAATTGCCTATATTTTGTGAATCTATTTATGGGTTCTCTATTCTGCATCATTATTATATTTGTCCTTTCACCAACACCACACAGTTTTCACCATGTAGCTTTATTTTGGTCTTGAAATTATGTAATTGTAATATGAATCCTCCAACTTTGTTCTTCTTTTCAAAATTGTTTTGGCTATTCTAAGTCCTTTTCCTTTCCATATAAATTTTAGAATAAGTTTGCTAATATCTCTACAAAGTCCTGCTGGGATTTTGTTTAGAACTGCCTTAAATCTATAGATAAATTTTAAGACAAGTGGCACTCAACAATATTGATTAACACAATCTGTGGACACATTATCTCTGTTCATTTGTTTTGGTCTCTGGCTTTTTTCATCAGTGTCTAATATTTTGAGCATACTTATCTTGCACTTATCTTGTTAAATGTGTACGTATTTCATTTATTTGTATTTCTGATGCTATTTTAAATGGTACTCCCCATCCCCAAATTTTGATTTCCACTTTTTTGTTGCTAGAATACAGAAATATAACTAGTTTTATATATTGGCCTTGTATCTTGGAACCTTGCTAAATTCATTTATTAGTTTTAGGAGCTTCTTACTGGATTACTTTAGATTTTCTATGTAGAAGGTCATTAATCTGTAAATAGAGATAATTTTATTTGCTCCTTTCCAATCTGTAGGCCATTTATTCTTTTTTTTTTTTTTGAGACGGAGTCTCGCTCTGTCGCCCAGGCTGGAGGGCAGTGGCCGGATCTCAGCTCACTGCAAGCTCCGTCCCCCAGGTTTACGCCATTCTCCAGCCTCAGCCTCCGGAGTAGCTGGGACTATAGGCGCCCGCCACCTCGCCCGGCTCGTTTTTTTGTATTTTTTTAGTAGAGACGGGGTTTCACCGTGTTAGCCAGGATGGCCTCGATCTCCTGACCTCGTGATCCGCCCGTCATTTATTCTTTCATTGCTTTATGGCAGTGGCTAGGACTATCAATATGATATTAAATAGGAGAGGTGAAAACAGACATCCTTGCCTCATCAGTGATCTTAGGGGAAAGGCTTAGACCTTTAATTGGTAAATATAATGTAGTTTATAGGTTATTTTGTTTGTTTGTTGTTTCTTTGTAGCTGCCCATTATCAGAGCCAAGGCATTTATTCTTTCATCATTAAGTCTGATGTAGAATGTAGAGATTTTTTGGATGTCCTTGATTAGGCTAATGAAGTTTATATTCCTAGTCCATATCAATGGCTATTAAATTTTATAACGTGCTTTTTTGCATCTATTGAGATGATTATGTAATATTTTCTGTTTATATTGTAAACCATATTGATTGATATTTTAATGTTGAATCAGCTTTGAACTACTGGGAAAATTTCACTTGGTCATGATATATTATCTTTCTGACATATCGCACATGCTGCAAGATTCTATTAGCTAATATTTTGTTGAAAATCTTTGTGTCCATATTCATGAATATTTTTCTATAGTTTTTACTTCTTGCTATATCTATGTCTGGTTTGGGTATTGGGTTATGCTGGTCTCATAAAATGAATTGAGGAATGTTCTGGAAAGGCATTGTATAGAGTTTGTATCATTTCTTTGAATGTACACCATAATTTTTCAGTCAAATGCTCTGGGAATAGACTTTTCTTATGGAAATGTTTGTATGTACAAACCTAGTATTTCTTTAATGGAGATATGATTATTTATTTTATCTATTTCTTTATCAAATTTATCAGTGAATCTTGGCAGTTTCTGTCATTCAATTCTATTTTACCTATATTTTTGTATTTATGGGCATTGAGTAATTGATAGTCTTTTATTAACTTTTCTTTTGGATGGTTTTATTTTTAAAATGTTGTATTTTATATCATTATTGGCTTTTTGACTATCTAGCATGTGCACCTGTGCGTGTGTTCTATGGACTGCAATATACTTACTTAACAGTCTTTGAGTTAATATTTTGCCATTTCAAGCAAAGTGTAGAAATCTCCCCTTTAACCTTTCCTTTTCTGTTATAGTTGTCACATTTTACATCTACGTAAACTGAAAACCTGCATCAAGAAATATTACAATTTTTATTTTGTTGGCTATATATAAAGAACTTAGGAAGAGAAAACAATTTTAAAATATTTACCCAGATATATACCTACTTATATTGTTCTTCCTTCATTCCTGAAGTTCCAGATAGCTCTCTGGTATCATTTTTCTTAGGCTGGGAAAATGTCTTTTACCATTTGTTTTAGGGCAAGTCTACTGGCAACAAATTCTCTTAGGATCCCTTCATTTGAGAATATATTTATTTTGTCATTATTCCTGAAGGATATTTTCACTGGACATAGAATTGCGAGTTGACAGTTATTTATTTATTTATTTATTTATTTATTTATTTATAGCACTTTGAAGATGTCGTCCCACAGTTTTCCGGCCTCCCTAGTTTCTGATGAGAAATCCACAATCATTCATGTTGTTCTTCCCTTATATATAAAGTGGCATTTTAAATGGCTGCTTTCATGGCTTTTCTTAACCTCTGGTTTTCAGCAGTTTTATTCTTACATGTCTGGATTTGGTTTTCCTTGGGTTTTCCTCTGTGGAGTGTGCCAAACTACTTAAATCTGTAGATTTATGTCTTTCCTTAAATCTGGGAAGTTTCAGTATTATTTCTTCAGATATATTTCCCTTTACTAATTGTTTCTCCTCTTCCTCCGTGATGCTAATGGTATGAATATTAGACCATTTAATATTGTCTCACATTTTCCTAAAGCTCTTTTAATTTTATTTTAATCTCTTTTCGCTTTGTTTTCAGATTTGATAATAATCCCTTAACCAGTGGTCCCCAACCTTTTGGCACCAGGGACCAGTTTCGTGGAAGCCAATTTTTCTGTGCAAGGGGTGGATGGGGGATGATTCAAGGGCATTACATTTATTGTGCACTTTATTTCTATTGTTACTATGTTGTAATATGTAACGATAAAATCATACAATTCACCATAACATGAAATTAGTGGGAATCCTGAACTTGTTTTCCTGAAACTAGATGGCCTCATCTGGAGGTGCTAGGAGACAGTGACACATCATCAGGCATTAGATTCTTATAAGGAATGTGAAGCCCAGATCCCTCGCATGGGCAGTTCACAATAAGGTTTGTGTTCCTATGAGAATCTAATGCCCCTGCTGGCCTGACAGGAGGCAGAGCTCAGGCTGTAATGCTTGCTCAGCTCACCTCCTGCTGTGCAACCTGGTTCCTAACAGGCCTCCAGTCTGTGGCCGGGGTTGGGGACCCCTGCCTTAACCTAGCTTCTAAGTGTCTCTTCCCTTTTCACCTCCATTCTGCTATTGAACCCATACACTGATATTTTTATTCCCAATATTGTATTTTTCAATTGTAAGGTTTTGATATCATTTGTTTTAGTTTCTAGCTGAAAGCTTTTTTTTATTCGTTTTAAGAATTTTCACCTTTGCCTCACAGGATAGTTAATAATGGCTGCTCTAATGTATTTTTCTGATCATTCCAATATCTAAGTCATCTAAGGGTTGTCATCTCTTGATTGTCTTTTCCCTTGGTAATTGCACACATTTTCCTAGATTTTGATATTTTGAGTAATTTTAGATTGCATACTGAACATTTTGAATATTATGTCATAAAACACCGAGTCCTGTTAAAACTTTCTGGAGAAGGTTTATTATTCTGTTTTAAAAGACAATTCCGCTTTCTCTGGTTATATGATAAGATGAATTAGATAAACTTCTTCCTAGTTCTCCCACCAATTACAGTTAAAAATCCTAAACATTATTTATAAAGCAAACACAGAAGACTTTGGAAGGTAGAGAGATGACAAGCTAGAGACCTGGGACTTTAGCAGAGGTTCGTGTTTCAGTTTTGTTATTGTTGCTGTTGATTTACATACCCTGGACTGGGCGCTGAAGAATGGGGCAGTCTGGAAATACCAATGGGCATAGACAAAAAAATCCCAAAGAAAAGCAATTCTCTCTAGCTAAGGGACCATGAAAATGGCAGTCTAGAAAGAATGAAATGTTTTAGACACTAACTACCCTAATGCAATCATTACAACCCAGAGTAAACGGGCTACTTCCCCTTCAGCAAAGGCTGAGTGAGGAAACTGGACTTCCACCCTCATCTGGCTATAATGAACCCTTTCCTTCCCTGTGCTGTAGGCAGAGACCACAGTGGGAGCTTGGACTTCCATCCCCATCTGGCAGTAATGAAAAGGTTCCTCCTTTCTCCTCTCCCACACTGGCCTGGTGTCAGAAAAAAAAAAAAAAAAAAAAAAAAAAAACTGTTTGACAAGATTTAAATAAGTCCTAGAGTCTCACAGGAATACCTGAAATGCCCGGGATACAATAAAAATAACTTATTATAAGAATCAGAAAAATCTTAACATGAATGAGAAGAGAAAATTCGCCAGTGCCAATGCTGACTTGATAGAGATGTTGGAACTATCCAACAGGAAATTTAAAGCAGTCGTCATAAAAAGATTTCAATAATCAGTTACAAGCATGCTTGAAACAAATGGGAAAAAAAAATAGTGTTAAAGAAATACAACACGTTGGGAGGCCGAGACGGGAGGATCACGAGGTCAGGAGATCGAGACCATCCTGGCGAACATGGTGAAACCCCGTCTCCACTAAATATACAAAAAATTAGCTGGGCAAGGTGGCGGGCGCCTGTAGTCCCAGCTACTTGGGAGGCTGAGGCAGGAGAATGGCGTGAACCCGGGAGGAGGAGCTTGCAGTGAGCCAAGATCGCGCAACTGCACTCCAGCCTGGGCGACAGAGCGAGACTCGGTCTCAAAAAACAAAACAAAACAAACAAACAAAAAAAAGTGAAAAAGAAACAAAACAACAACAAAAACCCGATACACATAATGTGCACCTGAGTGCATCATTGGAAGAAGTGTAATTGTGAATGGAAGGCTTTGCTGTTGCTGGGATTTCTTCTAACCTTTGCCTGATTTTAATTGAGTATGTTAATTAAGAAATCTTAGAATTGTCCAAACCCTCCTCCATAGTGAATATTAAGCAATACCCAAATCCCAGAAGGATAACAAGAAATTTCAGCTTTAATTTAAATATATAACAGAGTCGTTTAATCCTATAGTAAGAATGTAGACTGGTGTAGCCTTTGTGGATATATGGATACACCTTTATGGATAAACACTATAATCTCTATAGAGGATAGTGGATAAACACTATAGTAGAGATTCCTAAAGAAATTAAAAATAAAACAACCATATGACCCAGCAATCCCTCTTCTGGGTACATACCCAAAAGAGACGAAATCACTAACTCATAAAGATATATGCATTCTCATGTTTATTACAGCATTAGTCACAATGCCCATGATAGGGAAACTGTGTAAGTGTCTGCTGATGGGCAAATGGATAAAGTGTCTGCTGACGGGGAAATGGATATATGATACTATACTATATATGACACTATACTATACTATTCCACCTTAAAAAAGGAGATCCTGCCAATTTGTCACAGCATGGATGGAGCTGGAGGACATTATGCTAAGTGAAATAAGCCAGACACAGAAAGAAATGTATTTAATGATCTCACTTACATATGGAATCTTTTTAAAAATGTCAAATACATAGAGACAGAGAATAACACAGTGGTTACTGGGCTGGGGGGATGTGAAGGAAATGGGGTGATATAGGTCAAAGGATACAAAGTAGCAGATATGTAGGATGAACAAGTCTAGAGATCTAATGTACATGAGGACCACAGCTAATGAAATTAGATTTTATTAGGGATTTCATTAAATAAGCACATTTTAGCTGCTCTTGCCACAAAAAGAAAGTGACCATGTGAGATGATATGTTAATCTGCTTCACTACAGTAACCATTTTACTGTTTAAATGTATCCAATAACATCATATTGTAAACCCCAAATATACACAATAACATTTATTTAAAAAATAATAAAAATTAAAATTAAAATAGAGTAGAACGATACTAATTTCCAACAGCTTGCTTGACAACTGTTCCTCTCTCGCTTGTGGGAAGAAAAATGGGTGACTCCTGTAAAGTAACTCGTTTACTGTGGCTTAAACCAAGTAGCTCCATCGGTAACCCCCATCGTGTCAGACATGGGTGAACCTATTCAGGAAATCCAATAGGGTGATATGACTGGGACACTGTGAGAGTCTTGGTGATTTTTTTTCCTTCTCTGTCCTAGTCTTAGAAGAAATCTGGCAAAATGTCCCTTTTCAGGGGAATGATTGATCCACACTCACCATTCTCTACCACAGGTAGTTGAATTCTCCGGTATATTTTGGTGAGTTGGTGATGTAAGGTTTAGTCAAATGCAAGTTGGTATACGCATTAATGATAACAGGAGTTTCCCTGTCAGAGGGGAAAGCCCAGGAGGATCTGAGAACAGTACTGGCATCTATGACTAGATGAAGATGGCTAATCTGTGTGGTTAAAATACAGCTCAATCCGTTAAACACTTGAGAGTGACTTGGATTGGAGGCCATGCGAGACAGTCCACAGAAGGCAGAGAATAAACGAATGTGTTTGCTAGGCTCTGCTAGTAAGAAAGGAGACACAAAAATCTGTGGGGCATTTTGGGCTTGGGGGACACCGTACACTGTTCCTGGGCATCTTGCTAGCTAAAATATATCGAGTGACAAGAAAGAAAAATATGAATTTGAAAGGTATCCAAAATAAAAACAGGCTTTGAAGACTTACAGAGAGCTGTAACCCAAAACAGCACTATTTGGGTTGGCCTACTGTACAAAATTATTTTGGAGTGTTTTACTATCTAGATAGATATGTGCAGACTGTAGTCTCTTGCCAAAGTTGTTAACACTGTTCTCCTTGCTCTAAGCTGTGACTGCTGGAAGAATATTGAATTTGAAGATACCTGATGTCAAGACAAGATATGGCCCCTTCAAAAGACAATTGCTGCCCTTTTACTGGACTTTAGTGGTGACTGTTCCCACCACTCAGGGATTTCAAATAATTCTGAGACCTAAAGTACCTTGATGTCCTAGGTAATGTCAGATTCATTCCGATAAGGAAGGAGCACCTCAACAGAGTTCAGTGTTAAAATAGAAATGGTATATTTATAGGAATGCTCCACTTGCTATGGCCCTGAAGACACTGTATCCATAAATATATTGCTACTTTGCTCTTAGGACCAACAACAGGAGCCCCGAAAACTGCCAGCTCTTGGTAATGGATGGTTTTAATCATAGGTTTCTCTCCTTGTTAAAGTAAAGTGAGTTTCCTGGTTTACTTATAGAAGCCCTCAAATCAAGGATGTGCTGCAGTCTAGATGTTTGACCCCATTTGATCAGTAGATCATAAAACACTGGCTGAAGAAGCAAGGGTAATGAGCAATGCTCAAAATTGAGGGCAGTATACCCATAGAACAGTAAGAGCTTGGACTTGCCAAGGCCTTAAGGCATAGTCAGGCAACACATTCTCCCTCCCTCCTTCCCTCCCTCCCTTCCTGCCTTCCTTCCCTCCCTTCTTCCTTCTTTCTTAGATTGTAATTATGAAATCCCTGTAGGAACTCCAAGGATGAATTAAAATGGCCTATGTATATGCCAACCAGAAAAATGCAGTTGGTGGCTCAGAGGAGGACTGAGATGTAGAGGCTGTCTTGTCCAGCCTCTGGAAATAGCTACTTAGGTACATAACCTGAGCAGCATTTCAAGTTATGAAATGTTGGATGGAAAAATGATATATTTCTTTGCCTCTTATTGAAGCTGGTAATAAGGTAAATGTCAAGAACAAAAGAATCATCTAAAGATGGCTTTAGGTAAGATTCCCTGAGTTTAGGAGCTGGCATTTAGCTAGCAAATGGATACCTAGGACCCTCACTAGTAGTCCCAGCTGGCTTGAGATGGGTCCTGCCTGAAGTAGACATGTAATCTGCTTTGGTCTTTTCTTACTTAGTCACCCAAGCAATGGCTAAGAATGTCATTTAAGGTATGCAGCACCAAGTTTGGTCCCTCAAACCACATTTCATTGGACCAAGGTATGCATTTAGCTGCTGGCAATGTAAAAAACTGAACTAAAAATATAATAATACATGGACTGATATCCCTGATCACACACAGAGTAACAGTTTGGATGAGAACTGGGATGAGCAATTAGAATACCTATTAATAAACCTAAGGGGCGATGAGGCATGAAAAGACTGCTGACTCACTTGGGTGAACATGTGTTTCATCCAAGTATATAGGCAGCAAAGGGGAGGAACATCTTTTGGACAAGTTTTTGGAATGTGGCATTGGGGAGAAAAAGGAATAGGGTTCGATGCCATCACAGTGATTCTGTATTCCTCCTTTGCCACAAAATTTTTTGGTTTTCCTGTATCCAAATGTCTTGGGTCTGGATTGCCCTTGTGTGTATGGAAGACAGAGACAGTATTCAGGACATTCTTTTAATTACTCCTAATTTGACTCAGTGTATTCTTAGCATACAGTTAGCTGGATAGTGACTTTCTGTCATATGGCTAACTGAGGCCTGACCATATGTGCTACTTTATTGTTTAGTAGTAGAAGTCCCATTATCCCTAACTTTTTTTTTTTTTAAACACTACTTTCTTGGGCAGGGGCAAAAGAGGAACCTCTTACAAGGCTATGCCTGCTACCTGCCTTATGATTGGGCAGAAACTCCCACCTATGGAAGCTGAAACTAGGTAATAAATGCAAACAAGTGGAAATTGTGGGAGATGGGAATGGGATATTTAACTGGTAACAATGCTAAGAAGGGAACCATCATTCTTTTCTTGAGACAACATCTCACAGCAGGAAAATAATATTTTTAGCTGTCTCAGATGTGGTGTGGAACCATGGCCAATGCTAGGCAAAGCCCCAGGTTTGTTTTCCCTGAAAAAAAAAAAAATTGGATTGAATCCATGCTATAAAATTCACTCAAAGAACGTACTTGGGAAGTTTTGAGAAAATAAATTAATTAGCATCCCTTAATGATTCTTGAATATGAGCAGGTTGCAGTTGCCATTTGGGTTGTGTTATGTTGGTTGTATTTATTGTATTTATTCTTTTGTAGTTTTTAGAGAAAACTTTTCTTTGAACTGGAGGATACATTGTGATTTTTGGCATCCGTAGCTGATACTCTGCATTGCTGTGAACCAAGATGACAGCCTGTTAAGGCAACTGTGCATGATGAGAGATGACTTGCCGCATTGCTGCCTGCGTTGTACATCAAGGTCTACTTTGCTTATTTGACAATACCAGATGTGAATACAGACAGTGCTAGACAAGCTCATCTTGATAAGATTGGGATTGTGCTCCAGACAGTGAATATTGGCTTGACATGCTTATCACATATCACAGATAATTCATGCCTGGAACTTCAAAAAGGATAATTATGGAAATTTTATGACTTACTCAGAACTGTATCTAAGAGTTGCATAGGCTCAAATAGCACAATTCTTGAATTTCACCCACACCACAAATACACAGTGGCAACATTTGTTGTCCCTTAACAAGTATTGGCTGCAATGTGCTAAAAGGGGCTTTTGGGTCTTAGTAATTGGGCTTGGTATGTGGAGACAAGTGGAGATGACAGTCGTTTTGAAGCTTGACAATTGTGATAGACCTGTTAAATCAGATAAGTACAACTAGAAAGACAGTCATGGACTTGACAGTTGGTCTGGAAAGATGATAAAGAAATATGCAAATGGAAGATGGCCGAATAGGAACAGCTCCAGTCTCCAACTCCCAGCGCGAGCGACACAGAAGACCGGTGATTTCTGCATTTTCAACTGAGGTACTGGGGTCATCTCACTAGGGAGTGCCGGACAATCGGTGCTGGTCAGCTGCTGCAGCCTGACCAGCGAGAGCTGAAGCAGGGCGAGGCATCGCCTCACCTGGAAGCGCAAGGGGGAAGGGGATCCGTTTTCCTAGCCAGGGGAACTGAGACACACAACACCTGGAAAATCGGGTAACTCCCACCCCAATACTGCGCTGTAAGCA
>NW_016809834.1:2520614-2546898 GCF_001698545.2 Rhinopithecus bieti | reverse complement strand
AAAAAAAAAAAAAAAAAAAAAAAAAAAAAAAGAAATATGCAAATGGATATTGCCCATTACCAAACTGATTGAGAATTAGGCTTGCTAACATCTTTGGATGACATGAACCTTGGCATGCTGCCTACAATAGAATGTGATATACTTGCAGGGAAGTGCTCAGGTATAATGAAGCACCAGGCTGGAAGGATACATTCAGGGATGGGGAACTATGGCAAGCCTAAACTATGGTGAGATGTAACTAGTCATTAGATGCCTTTATATCAGTTTCATCACACTCACAGTGCCACAAATTAAAAAGGCATTTATATTCTGTGAGGTACAAATTGGTTGGCTTTTGAAAAATTAAGGATCGTGACTTATCGTTCAGAATGACAGGCCCTCACTCTAAACTTTCTGAATCAGAATCTGAATTTTAACCATATTCCCCAGGTGAATCATATGCACATCAAAGTTTGAGAAACACTAGAATAGGCTTTATCTGTCCTTCTTATAATGCAGGATTGCCTCTATTTCTGTCAGGAGAGCTGAAGGAATTATTAGGGATTTTATCTGATTTTGATATTGTCAAATATACTATATTGTATAAAAGAGATTTTCCAAAAGCCAACTGTCTTAGTCCATTTGTGTTGTTATAAAAGAATATCTGAGGCTGGGAGATTTCTAAAGAAAAGAGGTGTATTTGATTCATGACTTACAGGCTGACAAGAGGCGCAGCACCAGCAGATGATTCTTGTGAGGGCTGGAGGCTGCTTCCACTCAAGGTGGAAGGTGAAGGGAAGCCAACTGCGTGGAGATCACATGGTGAGAGAGAGGAATGACAGAGAGAGAGAGAAGGAGGAGGAGGAGGTCATGCTCTTTTAACAATCAGTTCTCCAGACAATGAATATTGGCTGGAGAATATTACCCATATATATGTGGGTATATGTGTATACTAATAGAATTATATATATGTATAATTATATATAATATGTAATTATATAGATATAATTATATGTAATATAGATATATTATAGATATATTATATGTAATTATATAGATATATTATATGTAATTATATAGATATATTATATGTAATTATATACATATACACATACTTATATATTATTATTATACATATATGTATATATAATAATAGAATTCTATAACTGGAGGAATCTTCAAGATTATCAACTATAATTGTCTGATTTTTGAAGAGAGAAAATGTAGCACAGAAAGATTAGGTGGCTTTGTAATCCACCTAGAATATGATATACTGTATATACCGACATTTAGAAAAAAAGGAATATATCATGCCAGAGGGAGTGGGCATTTAGTCTCCACTGGGTCTCATAAAACAGATGACCTTACAAAGTATACAAAGAATTTATCTGAACATGGTCCCCATAATAAAACCAGCCTAAGTCACTGTTATGATTTGAATATTTGTCTACTCTAAAGTTTATGTTGAAATTTAATCCCCCATATGGCAGTATTAAGATGTGGAGCCTTTAAGAGGCGATTGGGTCATGAGGAATCTGCCCTGCTGAATGGGTTAATTCATTAATGGATTAATGGGTTACTGGTTTAATGGGTTATCATGGGAGTGGGACCGGTGGCTTTATAAGAAGAAGAGAAACCTGAGCCAGCATGCTCAGTCCCTCGCCATGTGATACCCTGATCCACCTTGGGAAGAGTCTCCACCAACAAGAAGTCCTTCACCAAGGTGGCACCTCAACCTTAGACTTCTCAGCCCTTACAACTGTAAGAAATAAATTTATTTACTATATAAATTGCCCAGTTTCTGGTATTCTGTTATAGGAAAATGGACTAAGACAGCAACTGAAACAAGAGTCAATACAAATTTTCTTATGAATATTTTTACTGATAGGAGAAAAGATATTTGGGTATGGAGAAGGAGGGAATTTATTTGCTTTGTTGGGAAGATAGACTTCTTTTGATAATTTTTTCATGTTCCATGGACATTTTGTATAACATAAAAAGTCTGATTTATGATATGCTAGCAGGAGTTATGGGTAAGCATAGTCACTGAATACAGTTTTAGCTCCATTAACACAGAAAAGACTGGCTGGTGCTAGAAAGGATGGAGACAATACGCTTTGTGTGAACTGGGACTCTGTCTGACTTGTTCATAGCTGTATCTTTACCCCTATGGTAGTGACTTGGATTAAAATAGTGGCTTTTTAGTTGTATGTGATTGGTGTCTACTCTCAAGTAGCTCAAAATAAAATTGAGAAATCAAATCATGTAATTCCAATATGCTGGTAAGGAAATAAAATTAAAATTCAAACTATGTTGCAATAGTTTTTGATGCACTGCTGAAAGTGCAAACAATTGGCATAAAATCACAAGGGGAGAGATGATCAGGACCTGGAATGTTGCAGGAGAAAATAAACATTCATGAAAAGAATGGGATATTGAAAATGGTTAAGATCTGAATAAGCAGAGAAAGTGGAACAGAATTTCAAATGAAGGAACTTACATGCATGAAGTAAGTCCAAGAAAGCTGAGACGAAGTATAGAATGACTCAGATGCAGGCAATTGGGTGTATAAAGATATAAGGCTGAGAATAATGGTTGTTGAGATTGTGGTTCATCCTGCCTGCTAGGCTATGGATTTTGACACGTATTTGTAGGCAACTGGTGGTTCTTGTTTAAGTGCAGGATGGCGTGACTAAAGGTGTCTTAGAAAGATAAATATGTCAGTGGTACACAAGATGGATGAGTTGAAGAACTGCTGGAAAAGATAATGTTAGGAGATAAAAGAAAAACCAGAAGCAGAATTGGGATGGTAGCAAATGGACTAAAAAGGGAAGATTGTCTTCTAAAAACATAACAAAGAAAGAATTGGAAGAACTTAGCACTGATCAGCTGCGGGACATTCATCATTGCTTTCCTCTTTCTACCCATAACCTAGGGACTTAGGATTTTCTTAAGGTTAAGACAAATATTTATCATACATAAAGTTATCAATATATTCTTTTCTATGTAAAAAGGTCAACACACTTTCATTAAGTAATCTCTGAATGTATGTGGGAAGAATAATACCCTAAGCCAGCAGTACCCAACCATTTTAAGACAGATGGTTTCAGGGTGACATTGTTGTACCTCAGATCATCAGGCATTGGATTCTCATAAGAAACACGCAACCTAGATTCCTCACATGTGCAGTTAACAATAGGGTTCATGCTCCTGTGAGAATCTAATACCACAGCTCATCTGAGAGGAGGTAGAGCTCAGGCAGTAATGCTCACTGCCTGGCACTCACCTTCTGCTGTGCTGCCTGGTTGCTAATAGGCCATGCGTGAACTGGTACTGGTTCACAACCTGGGGGTTGGGCAACCCTGAAGCCCTCTCAGTTCTGTTGCTTAGGGTTACTCCATAAGGAAGCTACCCATTTATAAAAAAGTTTTCTCAAGATATTTCTAGGTAGACCTTAAAAAAGAATAAAATGATGTAAGTTGTTTGACCTCTATATGCCTCAATTGCTCCTTTCAAAAATAGGAATAACAATAAATAGTACATCCTAGGGCTTTGTGAGGATTGAATGAGTTTATACATGTGAAATGTCAACTTAGTGTCTCAGTGTTAGCTCCTCATTCTCTTCTTCCTCTTTTCTTATTTTTAATGCATCTGAAATAGCCTTTTTTGAAATACTAGAACAGTTGTTGTACACTAAAATGGTTGTTTTCTCCTCAAACTATAGTTTGCTAAAACTACTTTTGAAATGATTAAATATCAGTACACAAAATTGTCCTTTGATATTCCAACCAGACTCTGACCTTGGATCACCTAAAAAGATGGACCATATGAAAGGAAATATATTCTTTCTTTATACACCATTGATTATGTCTTCTGCCACTCAATACTCCCTTGCTTTCTATGACACCATACTCTCTGGGTTTTCATTCTCTCTTGGGCCAGTCCTTTTCTAACTCTTTCACACACTTATTCTTTTCCATGGGTCCACCTTTATGTTGGGTATTTATAACTCAATCTTAGGTAGTCTTCTTTCTGCCCTGTGTTTTCCTCCACTAATTCAACAATTTTATTGATGTCATTATCTACGGATATGTAATTTCCAAATACATATCATACCCAAACCTCTTCTCTGAGTTCCAGGTACAAATATTTCCCTGCCCAGAAGATATTTCTACCTGGATGTCTCAAAGGTACCTCACATTCACTTGTCCAAAACCAAATTCAAGTCCTGAGACACAACTTGCTCCCCTTCTGGTGTTTGCTGTCTTTAAGAATAGCATATTTTATTATTTCGCCAGAAATCTATGAATTACTCTCAACACCTACGTTTCCCTCATGTCTGTTTTCAAATTTATCTTCAACTCCCATCAATTTTATTTCCTAAATGATCCTCTAATCCACCCTCTTTTCTTCATCTCTGCTGCAAACAGCTCAAGACTCTAAATAATCTCCCTGAATATCCTTTGGTTCTCTTCCTGCTTGTTTTTTTTTCTATTTAAAAGTTTATATTTTTTGTTTTATGGAATGAATAAAATACATGTTTTAAAAGCCATATAGTAATACCAGAACTACTAGGCTTAGAATAGTAAATAAATAGACAAATACACAAACAAACAAACAAATAGTACTACCTGCCCCATCCCTAATTCCCTATTCCACAGGGGCTATCCTTTTTAGCTGTTTTAGTTATTTATTGGGCAGTTACTTCAAATTTTGAAATAATGTTCTTACATTGCCTTTCCTAGATCTTTTTTAAAAATGTGATCTATTATATTCTTTCTAAGGAAGATAGAATTTTGTTGTGTTATACCCTCATATTACCCTACTCTCACCCAATATTATTATATCACATTTTTTGTTAAATTAGTATTTATTGTTTATGTTATTAAGATTGTGGATTAAATATATTGAAATATTTCTTTTCTTTTACAACTTTTCATTTTATCTGGAGTTAATTATTGCCTTGTTTTTACATTGGCTTAGTTAGTATATAGAAAACTAGCTAACACAGTGTTCATTCTAAACACACTCAAACTTACCAGGTGGTCTCTCAGCTTAACTTTTTCTTCTGGGAGAACTTCTTTCTCAGGGTCTCTATTTTTCCACTTCAATAAAGTTTGCTTGCTCTTTTCCCCTGCTTTTCCTCTTCTTCTTTTCAACCCTCTCTGGTTTTAACTGAGCATTCTGTATGACTCCATTTAATCTTTTGTCTTAGTTTCTCTTCCTGAAAACCTGCTGATGAAACAACAGAGTTCCCTTATTCTCCTCAAAGGACATGCGACAGGGGTGTGACTTGCTCCTTTGATGGCCCTGCTACTCAAACTCTTAGGGGGAGCATGCAGATGGGCAGGCGCAGAGGCTCTGGGGAGCGCTTTTGGCCCCATGGCAGCATCTAGGGATGGGTATCTGTGACTCCCGAAGCCCAAGTGGGCATGTGTTACAGTGTGCTTTTTCAGCTTTGCTGTCTGCAGACGGCTTGTGTTAATCAGCTCAATAGACCCTCAGCCTTATCAGTTGTATGATATGAGATTGCAATATTTATTTTTTGAGTTTTTTTAAACTCTTATTTTCAACATACATTATTAACTCTTCTAAGTCTATCTTCAAATAACACTATACCTCTTCAAGTGTAGTACAGGTATCTTATAACAAAGTATTTCCAATTCCTCTTTGCTGATTCTTATGATACTGGTATCATTCACTTCGCTTATCTGTATGCTATGATCATTCTATACATTGTTATTACTATCACTCTTAAAATTTTAGTTGAATTAAAATAAGAAAAATAAAATATTTTATTATGCCGTAATTAATTTAATTTAATTTAATTTAATTTAATTCTTTTGAGACAGACTCTTGGTCTGTCATCCAAGCTAGAGTTCAATGGCATGATGATGGCTCACTGCAGCCTTGACCTCCTGGGCTCAAGCAATTCTCCTGCCTTAGTCTTCTGAGTGGCTAGGACTACAGGCACATGCCACGAGGCCCAGTCAATTTTTAAAAACTTTTTTAGTAGAGATGAGGTCTCACTATGTTGCTCAGGCTGGTCTCAAACTCCTGAGCTCAAGCAATCCTCTCACACTGGCCTCCTAAAGTGCTGGGATTACAGGCATGAACCACTGAACCTGGCTTATACCTCAATGTATTCCTTCTCTAATGCTCTTTCTTTTTTTATGTGGCTCTGAGTTTCTCACCTGTATCACTTCTTTCTTTCTGAAAAACTTCTTTCAATATTTTTTTCAGGGTCAATCTGTTGGTGATGAATCAGTTCAGTTTTTGTTGAAGAAAGTATTTATTTGTCTTTCACTTTTGAAAGATAGTCTCACTCAATTTAGAATCTTAGGTTGTGATTTTTCCCCTCAACAGTTCAAGTATTTCACTCCATTATCTGCTTATTTGTATGGTTTTTGATGAAAAGCCAGTTGTAATTCTTAACTTTTTCCTCTATGGGTAAGGTGTTTTTTTCCACTCTGGCTTCTTTCAAGATTTTTTTTCTTTGTATTTGGTTTTATGTAGTTTGAATATGATGTACCCATGTATTTGTGTGTGTGTGTGTGTGTGTGTGTGTGATTTATCATGCTTCATGTTCTCTGAGGTTCCTGAATTTGTGGTTTGGTGTCTGTCATTACTTTTGGAAATTTCTCAGCTATTACTGCTTTGGATATTTCTTCTGTTCCTTTTTCTTTCTTTTTTTCTCCTGGTATTCCAATTACTTTCATGTTACACCCTTTGAAATTGTCCTGTGGTTCATCTTGGCAAATTTTTATTGAACTGTCTTCAGGCTTACTGATTCTCTCTGCAGCCAGATCCAATCACTGATGAGCCCATTAAAGGCATTCTTCATTTCTGTTATAGTGGGTTTGATTTCTAGCATTTTTGTTTGATTGTTTCTTAGAGTTTCCATGTCTCTGCTTACATCAGCCATCTGTTCTTGCATGTTGTCTACTTTTTTATTAAAGCCTTTAACATCTTAATCATAGTGATTTTAAATTCTCTGTCCAATAATTCCAACATGTATGCCTTATATTTTGTGCTGTGACTGGTTCTGATGTTTGTTTTATCTCTTCAGAATTTTTTTCTTGGCTTGTAATTATTTGTTGAAAGCCAGATATGATGTATTGGGTAATACAAGCAAAGGTAAACAGGCCTTCAAGTGTGAAGTTTTATGTTAATTTGGCTAAGATTTGGGCTGTGTTTAATGTTTGCTATAGCTGTGAGTATCAGAGTCTTCAAATTTCTCCAATGTTCTAGTTTTCGTTTCTCCTGTCTGGGCTTGTCTAAGTATTTCTCCTCAGAGAGAATCTGTGTCTTGTATGTTTTTGAGCTGTAATCCATTGATATTATATCAGAGCCATACTGGTGTGGTGATAAGGTGTAGGGGAGGAGAAATGTTCTATAATCTTATTATTACATTTTAGTGTTTAGTGGTCCTGTGTCCTTGGACAATGAACTTGGCAAGTGTTTCTTAGCTTTATTTTCCCAGCTTAGGAGAGACAAAAAGCCTAGAGGGGATTGGAGTAGAAGAAATGTCCTTCCCTGAGATGAGATAATGATATGGTAAGGTTTTCTGCCCCGGAGAGTAGGGCTTTGTTGTGGATAATCTTCTGGGTGTATTTCACCGTGGTTACTCTTCCCTACCCATGTAAGAACCGTAAGATGACCTTTCTCATTTTCTCTTCCTGAAAACCTGGTGATGAAACAGGAGAGTTCCCTTATTCTCCTCACAGGACATGCAACAGGGGTGTGGCTTGCTCCTTTGATGGCCCTGCTACTCAAACTCCTAGGGGGAGCATGCAGATGGGCAGGCGCAGAGGCTGTGGGGAGCACTTTTGAGCTGTGGCCCCATGGCAGCATCTAGGGATGGGTATCTGTGACTCCCGAAGCCCAAGTGGGCATGTGTTACAGTGTGCTTTTTCAGCTTTGCTGTCTGCAGACGGCTTGTGTTAATCAGCTCAATAGACCTTCTGCCTTACTGCAAGAGCAGAGAGCCAGTGTGACAGCTTTCTGTATCCTGAGCTCTTGCCCAGTATATCGGAAAAATCGGATCACATGTGGGCTGGAAGGATCAGTGCAAAGTTTTATTGAATGGTGGGGGTGGTTTTCATGGAGATGGATGGGGAGCTGGATGAGGGGGATGGAGTGGAAATGTGGTCTTCCCCAGGAGTTGGGCCGCCCAGCAGCCAGACTCTTCTCTAACCGCCCCTAGCCGAACTCCGCTTGGCATCCAGATGTCCCTCCCCTTCTCTCTTTCTCTGCCATGTTGTTCCGCCATCACTAGTCTGCCAGTCTGCTGGTGTCTGCTGGTGTGTTCCTCTGCTCTGCTCAACATTCAGCTGCTTGCGTCTGTGCCTGCTAAGGTCGTGGGTTTATATGAAAACAGGATAGGGGGCATGGTGGGCCAGAGTGGTCTTGGAAAATGCAACATTTGGGCACAAAAGCAGGAGTGCCTGTTCTCACTTAGGTCTGTGGGCACAGGCCTGAGGGTGGAGCCCTCTCCAGGGACACTGCCCTTCTTTACCCAATACTTCCTTGGCCCCCATCCTGTACCAGTGAGATTCTTGGAGGTAAAACTCATAAAAGTGTGGACGCCCACTTGACCATGATCTTCAGGAGTTCCTGATTGTGATCCCCAGGAGTTTCTCCCTTTCACTGTAGTCCACACTCAGCCTCCAGCAATTCCACTATGCCAATTCCAAATGACCGCTTAAGCTTTCCTACCAGTTTATGGCTTCAACATCTTTTGCTCCAGATAAACATACCTCAACTCTGGCTTCGGATTTGTCCATTTCTCCATTTGGAGGAGGGGGAATAGACTTGTAACTTTAGTTCTTTGATGAGCCCAAGTAAAGTTGATTTTCAGCTTTTTTGCTTTAAATAAACCTAATTACAACATAATTTCCAATCTTTTGAATGTATTTTTCTTTTTTAATCTTTCATGATTTTCTCTTTCTTATTTTGTAAAATTTCACTGTTATATACCTTTGGTGGGGGTTTAAAAAATTCATTATATTGAGTCCTTAAAGAACCCTTAAATTTTAGGGTTTCTTTTTAGTATGTCTTTGAAAATCTTCTCCTTTTCGTTTCTTGTTGTTTAGATATTTATTTTTTGTTTGAGTCTATAACTTATTATCTTGTTTACCCTCTTTTACATTTTTGGCCTGCTTTCTGGGATATGTCTTCAACTTTGTAATTCAACTTTTCTATGAATTCTGTTATGTATTTTGTAACCATATTTTCAGTTTCAAAGGACTTTATTTTTCGTCGTCTGAACATTCCTCTTGTTCTTGCTTCATTGGATTGTGTCTTAGCCCATGTGAGAATATTAATTATGGTTTTTACTGAAGATTTCTTATGTTTCCTGCATTAGCATTTTTTCTTAGGGTTGATTTCTGTGTGATTATTTGCTTGTTTTGTCTCTGCTTTCATGTTGGAGACTCTCTTCAAATGTCTAGGGATCCTTGACTCTCCCCTCATATTTAAGAAGGAGGCCTTAAAAAGAGGCCACGAAACTGTGTAGGCAGAGCTTATCCACTGATGGGTCTCACTAGAGGGTGTTAGACAGGGATTTGGCCATTTGATTGGAGATCTCTTGCACATATCAGAATCTGTAGGTCTTCTCTTTTGTGCTGGTCAATCTCTAGAAAGTTAACTTCCTGTTTTAAGCCAGGTTGAGGAATAAGATCTAGATGTTTCAACTGCTCCTTTTTAAAGATTTCCAACAAACCTCTTACTTCGTTTAATTCATTACCTCCATCTCCATAGATCCTAGGTGCTTTTATTTCTGAGCCTTTCAAGAACCCTGTAGTACAAATTAGCTTGATTCTTGTTGGCTTCTCTCTATGCTCCCCTAGTTTTTGTGCACACACACACACACACACACACACACACACACACACACACTGTTACTTGAAGGCCCAGACCTTTCTCTCTCCTGATAAGGCAGTTAACACTTGTTTAATTGCTTTCCTCCTTGTGAACTTTTTGACATCCTTTGTCTGTTTTCGTATTTCTTCTTTTTCTCCTGTTCTTCTGAATCTTTTTTCTCTTTTAGTCCTTTACTGTTCTTTTAGTGAGGTCACAATAGGGAATGGAAATAAATAAATGCATTTATTCAGATAAACTATGTTTATAACCTTTCTCAATCTACAACCTTATGTACCTTGGTATTGTAATTGGTTGTGAAACAGGCATCATTTTATGCTTGTGACTGGCCATTCCAAGCCATTCTGACAAGAAGAACTTGAGCAGACTGAAGAATGGCCTTTTAAAATTTTTATTTCAAATCACTGACAATTCTGCTTAATCTGGACTCCTGCCTTTACGTTTTTCTACTCCACATTTATAGAGTTTTAAAAGTTTAGTCCCTGAGGAAATCCTGTTTGTGTCCGCTAAGCATACTTAGATGCAGAAGTATAAAAGAATACCTAAGCTACTTACTGTAAGTCATACAAACAAGATGGCTAAATATCAGTTAAAATATTTTATTTAAAACATTAAAACTTGAGGGTTCATACTTTTCCTTAAACAGTGATGCCTTGGGAATAGACTGAATAAGTTTGAGGATCTCACTGTAAAACCAAGCAACAATTATTTGTTGAAGTGCCTGAGTTGGTACCTAGAGGAATATGAAGAAAATGTGAAATATTGTTCTTTCTCTTCTCCTAGACACTTAGCCATGCTATGTGGAGTCCTAATTTGATCAAAAGCACAGGTTTGTCATTTGATACATAAGACTAAATACCCTTCCTGCCTAGTTGGTGAGACATAGTTATATATGAAAAATGCTAGCAATACAACACAACCAACACAGCACAACACAACACAACTAAGTGTTTAATCATCTGTCAGAGCCAGCAAATATTATGAAATCAGAGCAGGAGGTCAAAGAGAATAGAAGCAGAAACCACAAATATTTATTGAGTTCCCATAAAGTCTGTGTTTTAGGTGGCCTGGGAATACATTATCGAATGAGAACTTTCTAGCTACTTGGCTTGGTCTTGAATAATGCACTGGATTTATACATGGGGAGAAAAAAACAAACAAACACACATCCCATGCGTGGATCACAACACTGTGACAGAACTGAGACCTGTGTGTGATATGGTTTGACTCCATGTCCCCACCCAAATCTTATCTTGAATTGTTTTCCCAATAATTCCCCCATGTCCAGGGTGGGACCTGGTGGGAGGTGATTGGATCATGGGGGCTGTTTCCCCAGGCTGTTCTCATGATAGTGAGTTCTCACGAGATCTGATGGTTTTATAAGTGTTTGACAGTTCATCCTATACACGCATTCTCTCTCTTGCCTACCACCATGTAAGACATGCCTGCTTTGCCTTCCACCATGATTGTAAGTTTCCTGAGGCCTCCCAAGCCACGTGTACAAATTATCCAGTCTCAATGGTCTTCTTTATAGTAATGGGAGAACAGACCAATGTAGTGTGACTTGGAAGGGTGAGAGCGATGACCTGATTAGATTTGGGGCTCATGTTAAGAAAAAGCAGGGAATAAGTTTGGATTGTTGGGTGGGCAAAAGCCCACCAGGGTAAGAGAATTCTTAGTTTGCAGAAGAAAGAAAAACAGCACATTGTGTTACACAGATCTTTTGATATAAAGCATGACTTTAATGCATTATTATGATATTAAATGGAGAAACATTTACATAGCCCTTTCATAACTGTAATATGCCTTAGTTTTGTTTGCCAGTTTATTTCTTTGTTATTTACTCTACAAATATCCCTTGAACTTGAGGAAGAAAAGAGAAATGGGAATGGTTTGTGTTTTACTTAAATTATAAGATCAGAGATGGCAGATGATTTATCCAAAGCCCAGGCAAGTAGGAAAAGCTCCTTCCTCCCTTCCCCTTTTCCAGAATAGAAGAGAGTTGACTGGTTAACTTTGCAGGACTTAAGATGATCTTCATTTTAAATAATCTGTATTAGCTTCCACTGTGGTAAGATGTGACTGGGATTTCAAGGTTTCCCCTGTCTATACTGATTTACCTAAGTAGGACAGAGATTTCTGGGGCACGCCTGCCGGTGGAGGGCATTAGGTCACTCAACTAACAGAGCACAGTATTGTTGAGAAAATGACACCAAAGTGGTCATCTGGGATGCTACTTCGATTTTGGTAAGTAACTTTGCATCAACTTCTCAAGTTCTACCTCTCAGTGGAGAAGGATGCTGGAGAAAGCTACCAGGCACCATAGCCTAGTCGGCTGAACAAATGGAGTTATAACCTTAGATTTTGTTTTCGTGATGACTAAGCTGACCAGGTTTCTTCTTTGTCCTTGCACACTTTATGCTTGACGAGATGCTTAAGCAAATAGAATAGGCGACCGCTAGGAGGTACCCAAGCTATGCGTCGCCGCCGAGGAGAGCAGAAATGGCTAACAGCGACTCCCTCAGCTCGGTGGGTCCAGGCGGGTGGCGCTTTTCCAAGGTCGGGGTTGCGATAAGCTTATCGCTTATCACAAGCAAGAAGAGCAAGAAGAACGTCTAAGAACCAATGATCCTTTAATCCAAAAGGCCGCGCGCCTCCAAGGCAATGTGACATCTTGAGGTCTGGTGTTTGGGCACCAGCTGCCTGCACATCTGGATGCAGCAGTGCCTTTCCTTGCAGGGAGGAGGCGAGGCGGAGGACCCCGGAGTGCACGCACCTCCTCGTGCGCGCACTCGCTTGCGCCCGTGAACGTGTGTGTGTGTGTGTGTGTGTGTGTACGCGCGCGCGCACACGGGCCGCGGCTACGGGACCGGCTAATGGGGGTGGGGGCCCAGGAAGGAATAAATCTCCGCCAGCCTCCTCGCGCCTGGCTGCGGGTTAATATCCAACCAGTTAGAGAAAGACAAGGGTGACCGCAGCAGGGTGACAGCCCGGGCACACCGGCCGCGTGTCGAAGGGTCAGGATATTAGCCAGTCTCCGCCGCACTCAGGGACTGATATATTTCTACTGGCGGGGGCTGTTGTTTTTTATTGTCTGCCGTTATCTTCAGGGCACGAGTGAGGGGTGCGCGCTCTGGGCGAGTGTCGCTGCTCGGATCGGGTCGAAAGAGGCAATTTTGCGGGTGGGGGAGGGAGGGGGAGACCTTGATTTCCACCAATCCCCGGGCGTTTGTCTGCGAAGTCCAGGGCGCAGCGGAAGGCTGCGGCGCGCCGCTGAATTAACTGATGAGAGCGAGTTCTTTTCTTCTCCGGGAGGGGTGGAGAGCGAGGGTCCTGGCGGGTGAGGCGGAGGAGCCCGGGGCAGGATAGCGGTCCCGGGCCGCCGTGGAAATTTCCAAGGACTTGGCGCGGCGCAGAGAGCGCGTCTGGGGGGGTTGTCTGGCGGCGCAGCAGCGCGGGAGGCGGCGAAGGGCGCAGGAGCATCGCTTGGAAGGGGACAAGGGGACGCCACGGGCCAAATGTCTGGGAGAGAGCCAAGCCTTTTCCCGGACCCTCGCCGAGGGCGACCGTGATGCGGCAGAACCGGCCGGAGCGACTCGCCGCCACCGCTGTCTGTGCTCTCGGAGACCCCAGCGCCCGCCTTCTGCAGGGGAAGCGACCATGGCCATAGATCGTGACTTGCCCCCTAGCCACTTCCCCTAGAAAGAAATCCTTGGAAAAGTTGCATTTTAAAAAATCCTTGCGCTGACCTTTGGGGCCGACGGGGCAGAAGAAGCGTGCGTGCGTTTGCAAGCAAGAGAACGAAAGGTGTGTGTGCATGGGGGGCCGGCGGTGGGAGACCCTCCGCTGCCACTTCGCCTAGCTTTGTGCTGAGGCCCCGGCCCCCGCCCCTGGGACGCCGGGGCTGCGATGAGCCCCTGCGGGCGGGCCCGGCGACAAACGTCCAGAGGGGCCATGGCTGTACTGGCGTGGAAGTTCCCGCGGACCCGGCTGCCCATGGGAGCCAGTGCCCTCTGTGTCGTGGTCCTCTGTTGGCTCTACATCTTCCCCGTCTACCGGCTGCCCAACGAGAAGGAGATCGTGCAGGGGGTGCTGCAACAGGGCACGGCGTGGAGGAGGAACCAGACCGCGGCCAGAGCGTTCAGGTACTCCTGCCCTCACGGCTCATCCTCTCTAGCGTCCTTTCCTCCCCCAGTGCAGAGGACAGGGTCACCGGCGAGGACCGCCTTGCACCGCCTCGCAGAGGCATCCCTTTCATCCGCTCTTCCATGTCCTTTCCCTCCATTTGTGCCATTCCCAACCTGGAGACTTTAGTTAGGGTCCCTTCCCCACCCCTGACCCCCAGAGATGTGCAGACACCTGCTTTGCGCAGGTAAAGACTCGACGCATTTCTTCAGAAAGCGGAGTTTTATTTAACAATTTACGGATAAACAGAGGGAAGGAGAACCCAGAATAACTTAGTCTCTTGCACTTAATGAGAATCTATCTCTTGGGCTCTGCAGACATTTGAAGCTGTAGGGAACAAGAAGCAGGTAAAAGGCATCTCCCCGAGGTGGGGTGCACAGTTGGTAACATAAATCCCCAACGTCGGAGTGATGGGCAGTGGAAACATGGACGGATCCCGCAGCTTTGCGCAGTGTGCCCACAGCAAATGCATAGTACAGACTGACGTCCTACTAAGAGACGATACTGTGCAATTTTGTGTTGAAATGTCAAACAACTTTCTAGTATTATTATCTCATCTTGTTGACCACATATTGATTCTTCAGAAGGATGAGTAACTTCCCCAAGGTCATTACTTTTGACCTGTGGGTGCTGGATTTTTCATCACTTAAAGCTCCAAAGCTCCCAGCTCTTTTTATTGGCTTAGACTGTGGATGCCTCTGGAAGATGGGAGATGTACTTTAAGTAGGCACCTGAAGTCAGAAAACAAACAAAATCCCCAAGCCAGGTTGGAAATCAGAACTCTGAGGATTACTCAGAGGTTGTAGATCCGCTTCCTTTCCGGGAATTTTAGATTGAATGTCTAAAAATAAGTTACGGCAGCAGGGGTTGTGTAGTTAGATTGGAGGGAAGGCAGAGCTGCTTCCCCTTCCTCTCCACCTCCACAGGCATGTTGAGGGAACATACGGGTGCTTCCACCACTGCGAGGTGCCCCTTTCACCTTTAGTCCCTGGGGCTGAAGATGCTGCCGTTGGCTTCTTCCTGTGATTGTAGTGGTCTGGGTGGTTGGAAATGCTCTCCTCTGCTCTGCAGAGGATCTTTCTAATCAGTGCAGGGGCAGGTGAGTTCTAATGTAAACATTTTTCACTACAGTTATTTACAAATATTCAGGAGCATCTATACATTTTTAAAAACTTTTAAACATATGGTTTCCTTCTCCTTCTCAGGCCTCCTCCTGGAAAGAGGGTTAAAAAGATAACAGAGCCAACTTGTTTAGAGGAAGGCAACTGCATTCTCCTTGGAAGGGAGGACTTTCCTTCTGTCTTTTTAGAACTCTACCATCATTGAATTTAAAAATAACTCCACTCTTCCTAAAAGTATATAAGGGTTAATTTTTTCTTTCCTTCACAGTGTTGATTGTGGGACTCAAAAACAGGCAAAGGCATCACATCCAGCAATTATTTTCCCTAAAGACAGAAAGCACTTTCATTTCAGGTGATCTAAGGAAATGAGTTAAGAACTTCCCATTGGTTTGCAATGAAAGAGTCCATTTTTTTAATATAGGAGGAGGAATAATGAAGCCCTGTTAGAGGATAGATTTCTTGTTAGAGGACACAATCAAGTGGAAAATGCTTCATATTCTGAGAAACACAGGCTGATAGTTTCTGAGACACATTTGTTCCTTGCTTTCTGTAGCCTGGAGCAATCTTCAATGTGTTTGCATGTTATTTGGTCTGGTCTTTATGTGCAGGGAATTACTTATTAAAATCCATACACTATAAAAACGACCTAATCACATATCCCTCAAAGTTAGTGGCTGTAAAACCATGTAAAAGGCACCATTGCTTGTTGAAATAAGTTTGAGCTTCAGAGTAGAATTCTGAATTTGTACACTGAGTATGCTGTGACTAGATAAACAGCAGAGAATCTTTGGCAAGTTACTATATTTTTTGAGTCCTGGCTTTCTTGTTTATCTATATTGCAGAGTTGTTAGAAGGTTTAAATTTTTAATAAAAACTGATGCCAAGTATCTGGTACATTGTGTACCCAGAAAATGGTTGCTTTGTAATTGTTATAAATTATAATTTCTGGTATATGTTATAACATAAATAAGGAAATCTGGTCAGCCTATGAGAATTTGGAATGTTTCTCCTGCCAGATTTACAGGTAAACATAATTGGTCCTTACCCCCTCCCCAACCACGTACACTTATGCTAATGAACAGGGACAAGACACTTTGAAAGGTGGGAGAAGTTTCATAGCTTGAGTTAATTATTTTTTTTACATGCACATTTAATGTTCTTTAACATTTGGATTGTTAGTATATGGCAGTAGTGTTTATTTGTTAAATATTAGACCAGTCAGTCAGAAGCCATTATTGTGTTAAGGAGACACAACTTTGACAAACAAGCATCTGTTTATCTCCAGTCTGAAACATCTTCTGCATAAATAGGAATATATGCACACAAATGCACAAGGTGCATTTATATGTGGAGTTTTATGTGAATTTATTCACAAATCATGGAATGGTGTCATATATGTATAAAAATACATATGTGTATACATATGCAAATACAAACATTTGCAATCAGTCAATTGACCAATATTTTATGAGTGACTACCCTGCATCAGATACGTGTTAGGCCTTAGGGGATTGCAGTGAATAGAATGGATAGATTGCCTCCTCTAACAACTTGCCTCCTAGTAGAGGATGATTGACACACAATTAAATAAATACGATGACAATATACGGTTAAATTCTATGAAGAGAAAAGAGAGTGTTTCCCTATGTTTATAAACACCAAAATTTAAGATTTAATTTTGCCCTCTGTGCTTCCATTTACTTTTGTAATTTTCTTCTTCTTCTAGCTCAGTACTTGATATGTACTGAATTCTCGGAGGAGAACCTTGTCAAATTGCATAGGAGATGGCAGGAAGAAAGTAAGAAAGCTGTAAGAGTTTTGAACAGAACAGGAAGTTTTCCTAATGTTTATGTGGTGATAGAAAGATGAAGGAATCAATAGAACTTATTATAGAAACTTTCTTAATTCTTGTTGCTTTTGATTAAGTGATATTATGGGAAATGCCAAACCAAAGTAGTGTTTGTTTCTTCCTCCAGATCCTCATCCATTTCATTTGCTCCTCAGAAATGAACCTGAACTCAGAATTCATGTGCAAGGCTTTATTCTTGGCATGTGACATGGTAACAATAATAGTAACAATTAAACTAGCAAGTTAGTAGGTGCTTATTATCTGCCTGACACTATGCTAGTATGTATTGTCTCATTTAATCCTCATAAGAATCTTGTATAAATGGATATATCATTATTCACTTTTATGAAAATGAACATACCCTGGTCTTCAAGGGAATTGCTATAATCCCATGGAAGAGACAGATAATGTATATAATTAACTAACTGGAAATAGGGCCATCAAAGAGAGGAAACATAGCAGAGTGAAAATGTTATGGATTTGGGAACTGTCAGAACATGGTTGGAATTCTGGCTGTATCCCTTTCCAGTTATGCAATCATTGGTAAGTCCAACTCTCAGAGCTTTAGTTCCTTGATTTGTAAATTGGGGCTTGTAAGAATGTCTTACAAGTTTCTGGTGAAAACTACATGATAGCATATAGACAGCACCTGGAATGATGCTTGCCACATGTCTCTGTTTAATACGTGATTGTTGTAACAACAGAAACACCAGTGAGTGCTGGGGACGTTCCCACAACATGACATTTAATTCTACTGAAGGGAGGGAAATCGGGTTTCAGAGAGGAGGTGGTGTTTGGAGTAAGCCTCCAAGGATGGTAGGGTGGCATCGTGGTAAGAGGTGAGGATAGAAGTATATGCCAGGCAGAGAGAACAGCAAAATCAAGGCGGAGAGATTTGGAAGTGCCTGGTGTGTTTACTGTATGGGAAGTTATTAAGTCACCCATGGAGACCACCATAGGAAAGTGGGCTGGGTAGTAAGACGAAGCCGGGAATCTTTGAATGTATTTAAGGTGTGGCTCATTAGAAATGGACAAACATCAAGGATCTAATGGTACTGGCTGCATGTTAGCTGTCAGCAGAGATGGCACATCACTGTTACCAGTGGGTTTGGGAAATAGAATAGAGGTTAATACAGTGAAGTGGTTGTTTTGAAAATTCTGTCGACTCATTGGGTGGTAACCATTACTCTAAGCAGTCAAGTTCTTTCTTTTTCAAAATTCTGAACAAACGACTACTTTCAGCAGTTCCACCTTTATGCGGCCTCTTTTATTTCCCTATTTTTGAATCCAGGGATGTTAAAAGCTCAGAAATTTCCATAATTGTCCTGGTGGCAGGAGAAGGGCATTGGGAGTGGAGGGGATGAGCGTAGGTGCAGCCACCTGTATGGATAAAATGTAAGTTTGGTGTTTGTAAGTTGGAGATTTATGGAATTCACTTTGAAAAGGTAGTTTAGGAAAAAGAGGGTTTAATAAGTTTTGGTGCTCAAGAAAATATGCTACAGTTATGTTGCAAATTTACAAATGTGGAAAAAAATCTCATCAGCAATGATCGCAATAGCAAAAATCAATCACTAACATTTATTGGATACGTAAAATATACCAGGCCCAGTTCTTAGCACTTATATATGTTTTTTCCCCCAAAGCAACCTTATAAAGTAGGTTTGTGTATGTTCCTCGTTTTACAGATGAGGATATGGAGGTTTAGAGAGATACATGAACAAAATGATCGAGTTTGATTTCCAACCTGGAGCTATTTAATTCTAAACCTCATGCTTGTTCCCTGCTAATTTTGGATAAATGAAGCAATGCTATATACATCTCTCTCATGATTTGGCTCTGATTACTTCTCCAATGTCGTCTTTCATCAGTTTTTTCTTTTTATTCTTTGCTAATATTGGAATAATTATGGTTCCTGAAATAGGCCAGGCTGTATTGGGTTTGCGCGAGCCATCCCCTCCACCTGGAATGACTTGACTTTAAGGCCACATCTTCCTGCCTTTCACCTGGCCAGTTCCTTCTCATCTATTGACAGTACATTATAGTGGTTAAGAGCAAAGATTCTGAAGTCAGCTGTGTTCAAATCCTGATTCCATCACTTGCTGTGTTGTTGAGCAGATCAGCCTTCATTGCTCATTTCTCTATCTGTAAAATGAAGCTTCTTAAAGGATTGTTGTAAGAATTAGAATAGATAATGTGTTTAAAATGCTTAGAACTATGTCCAGCATATAATTAATGCTCAGACTTATTAGTTCTCCTCAAGGTGGCTTCCCCTACTCCTTCCTCCCTTCCCAGGCTGTGCTTAGAAGCTTCTCCTCTCTGTTGTCTTAATACCATGCACATATGCTTGTAATCCTTTCAATTATTCTAAATACCTACTACTCTGTGTCTAGCACTTTTACTATAGGATAGGAGATGCTGGGTCTGTAGCTGTGAACTGAACAACATTTTTGCTTTCTTGGAGTTTATAGGATAATGATGAGAGACAGAAAGTAAACAGAGAAATATACAAATGACTGGTAGCGACAGGTGCATTAATCATGATGTATTAAAAATATGAGTGCACTTGCCTGCCTTCCCTGCTAAATTTTAAGTTTCTCACAGACAGGAACTGTGCCTCATTCATAGTTGCATTCCCAGAGCCCAGCATGGTCCCTGGTATGCTACATTTTGCTTAGATATTATGTGAATGAATGTTTAGGAAGGTGTGGAACCAGATAGCCACCCGATCGGTCAACAGATATTTAATGAGACCTACTGTGTGTCCAGCACGCTGTTCGGCAGTGTAGCAGATCAGAGGAGTAAGCATCCTTTATATTCTCAAAGAGCTGTTACTCTAGAGCACAGGTTCTTAGTTTCAACCCTCCTGACGTTTTAGGCTGCATACTGCTTTGTTGTGGAGTGCCGTCCAGGCACATTGTAGAATGTTTAGCAGCATCCCTGGCCTCCGTCCACTAAATGAGACAACCAAATATGTCTCCAGAGTTGGCAAAATACCCCCTGAGGGGAAAAGTGCCCCTGACTGAGAACCACTGATTTGCAGGAACAAAATCTGCCCAATCGACAGGATTTAAGAAACCTTGAAAGTATGCGTAATTAAGAACTAAATTTGGAAACTACAGTATAAATGCTTTGACTGTTTAGAGAAAGGAGCTGTCTCTGTGGGCTCAAGTTGTTGGAGAAGGCCTCCTGGAAGAGGACTGAATGAACTGTACTTGATAGATAGGTCTTGGTTAGGGAAGGGTCAGGAGAGGGGAGGCGTTTTAGGATATTTATATAAGCAACCGTCTCTGTTGAAAGTATATATAAGAGCTGTTTAAGATTTTCATGAATGTTCCCCTTAATCCCTGGTGAGAGGGGTCCATGCTCTGTGCACTATAAGGGGCCACATCCTTCTTTTTCTCTGGTTTCACCCTTTCTCAATGAGGCAGGGTGTTAATGGGACCTTTCTAGACCCTGAAATTTCCTGCCCAAATGACCCAAGTCTACTTCCACAGCCTGCCTGCCTGCCTGCGTGGGGCATTTTCCCCAATCTTCTTCCTGAGAGTGGCTTGCCCCCTGGTGTGTACAATCCTAGGCCACACATCAGAGGGGGTAAGGGACGACTAAGGGACAGCTCTTTGAAGGAGACATTGTGGAAGGAACTTTGATATGGGGCTGTGGAGCCGACATATGCACATGATATAGGCTTGCCCTGTGTCCCCAGGTTGCAGGACCAAACTTCCTGGAGTTTCAGGAGTCTAAATGTGAATCTGGCATTCCAGATTGTTTTGTAGGTTTATTTTTCCAGGGAGGAGAATAGAATATGTTTTATGGGTTTGTTGGTTTGATGATAACTTCTCAATATTAGATACAGTTGTACTTTTGTTCTCTGCCTTGCAAATGGAGGTGGTTGGAGAGTTTTGGTCTGTACTGCATAATCAATACTCAAGTGAAAAATTATAGTGGGATTTTTTGAAACTTGGGAGTCTATCAGTCTTCATTTGAGAGCAGAGTGTTTTAGGAAACTAGTTGGATCAATTGAATAATTATGTAAGTTAGTATAGAGTGTGGTCAGTTAGTCTTTTGACAAAGTTGTGAGTCATCTTGGAAATAATGATACTATGTATCATTAATGTAGTCTCTCATGATGGATTTGATAGACTTCTGGTAAAATAATCTACTTTAGCTTCTCATTCTGACCTGGCTCTATCAGGAGCTGTGTGGCCTTGGGCAAGTTACTAACTTCTCTGTACCTTTGTTGCATCATCTGAAAAATGAGTATAATGTGCTAATCTACTTCATAGGTTTGTGATGATAATTAAATCAGATAACAAATGTAGAATCCATAGCCATCCTCACCTGGCTGGGTGGGATGACAGGAAGCTTGTTCTCACCTGGAAAATGTCTGGACTTTGGAATCCCAGAGATCAGGATCCAGTCTTGGTTCTGTCATTTATCAACCTTGTGACATTGAAAAATTTACTCGGTCTTGCTGAGCCTTAGCTGCAGGTGGCAATAGTTACCTTGAGAGGATTAGTTGTTGGATAATTGCTAATTATTAGTCCATCATGAGGAGAAAATCCATGCCTTTGGACACATTCTGTGCCTATTAATTGCACTTTCTGTAAAAATATCTGACAATGAAATGTGACCTTGTGACACACCCTCTTTTTTCACGGAATTAGTGTTGAGGGTGCTGTACTATGGCCTGAAAAATTTTATGGAAGACAACAGAGTCCAGCAATCAATCAACTGATTTCAATCATTCATTCAACCACGTTTGCTGAATGTCTACCATGTACCACTTAGGTGCTGGCAATACAGTGATGAATACAAGAATGTGGTCCCGGATTTGATAAAATTTATAATCTAATTAACAGCAGTTCTTCCATATCTGTGGGTTTGTTTTCCGTGGTTTCAGTTGTCCATGGTTAATTTGGTCCAAAAATATTAAATGGAAATTCCAGAAATAATTCATAAGTCTTAAGTTGTGCTCTGTTTTGAGTAGTGTGATGAGATCTCGCTTTGTCCCACTGCATCTTGCCTGGGATGTGAATCTTTCCTTTGGTCAGCGTCTCCACACTGTTGACACTTGCTGCCCATGAATCATTTAATATCCATCTTGGTTGTGGGATCACCATGCTTGTGTTCAAGGAACACCTATTTTACTTTACCAATGGCCCCAAAATGCAAGAGTGATGATGCAGGTATATTGTTATAATTGTTCTATTTTATTATTGCTATTATTGTTAATCTCTTACTGTGCCTAATTTATAAATCAAATTTTATCCTAGGCATGTATGTATAGGAAAAATAGGAAAAAATGGTATACAGGGCTTGGTACCATCTGAAGTTTCAGACATCCACTGGGGATCTTGGAATGCATCCTCCACAGATAAGAGGAGATTCCTAGTTTCATTCCTTAAATCAGTAAGAAACTGAGTAACGTGGGGTTCCAAGTCTTACAGTTTGACTGTTTTGGATAATGATAATGAGCTTTGAAGGAATCGATTTTTTCCCCTTTCTGTTGAACTGTGTTCTAGCTATGGCATTGCATGAGAAGGAAGCAGCCAAGACCGTAAGAGCTGTGTCACTCTAATTAGGTACCAGGAGGAAGTGGAAATGAATTTAGAGTCACACATTCTCCATTTTTCAGATCTTAAACACAGAAGACACTACTAGAGATTTCCAGGTGACCACAATGAGAAAAGGGCCTTTTGTACCACTATGTCTTGCCTGGGATGTGAAATCTTTAGTTTGTTTCCATTATTGATAAAATAAACATATATAGTGTATGATTTTATGTTCCCCATGTTCATTTAAACAATTCATAGTGTTATATTATTTGTCTGATTTTGGAAAGAATACATATTTACTATAGAAAATTTTAAATGTAATGAAAAGAAGAAAAGCCTGCTCAAATTCCCTCACTCAGAAGTACTCATTGTAAACAGTCTCTTTTATGTGTGTTTGTTTGTATGTGTGTATTTCTAAATTGTATGTATTTTGTATATTTAATTTTATATCCTCTTTTATTCATTCAAAATTATACCTTTAGTATTTTCTCATATAATTAATTAATTTTTAATTTACAAACTTGTGAAAAAATAGCTTTATAAATTTTTATTTTGGAAAAGTAATTATTTATTTTCCAAGTATTACCATAAAAAATACTTTTAAAAGATTGTTTATGCTGTTGACAAATTTATGCTAGACTTCTTTTCTTGAATGATTTCTTCATGTGTATTTGTTGTATAGCTGTGCGTAGGAAATTAAAAAGCCTCTCTAAAGATCTGTACTTTCTCAAGGTTGATATTTAAAGGATAAAAGCAACACTATTTTCATTTGTAAAAGTAATTGACATTTAACAAACATCGCTAATATTTTGGTTTATATTCTTCTGGATCATTCAATGCCAATGTGTGTATAAATGAAACAAAAATATAATGACTTCGATGGTACATTGCAAATATTTTTCTAGTGGTAGTATATGCAGTCTACATTATCTCTTTTAATGACTCTAAGATTTTCTGTTGTTAGGATAGATACAAATTTATTTAACTAATCTACTGTCATTGGATAGTTATGTTGCAATTTCTCACTTTTATGAATAATGATGTGGTGACCATCCTTTTGTGTATATCATAAACACTTACATGCTTATGAATTTCTAGAATTAATGTTTACACACTTTTTAGTTTGAAGTGCCAATTCTTTTTTTAAGATCTTTTTAAAATTTTTGTTCCTTGAGTTTATTCACTGCAAGCATTTATGCTACTACAAGCATTTCTTCCATGCCATTAAACATTAGCCCAGACATACATTTCAAAGTTTGCATAATTTTCTGTCATATGAATATCATTAAATGTATTTAACCAATGATCTTTGTTGGAAATTTAGTTTATTTACTATGTTATGATCATGAATAACACTGTCATTTGATGACTTTAAGTTGGCTTAATTCTATGTTGGTATTTTTCTTTCTTTTTTTTTCAACTTTTAGTTAGTTCAGGGGTACATGTGCGGGATATGCAGGTTTGTTTCATAGGAAAACATGTGCCATAGTGGTTTACTCCACATATCATCCCATTACCCAGGTATTAAGCCCAGCATTCATTAGCTGTTCTTCCTGATGCTCTTCCTTCCCTCACCCCACCCCTGACAGGTGTGTTGTTGTTCCTGCCCATGTGTCCATGTGTTCTTATCGATCAGCTCTCACTTATAAGTGAGAACATGCGGTGTTTGGTTTTCTGTTCCTGGGTTAGTTTGCTGAGAATAATGGCTTCCAACTTCATCCATGTCCCTATGAAGGATATGATCTCATTCCTTTTTATGGCTGCATAGTATTCCGTGGTGTATATGTACAACATTTTCTTTATCCAGTCTATCATTGATGGGCTTTTGGGTTGATTCCGTGTCTTTGCTATTGTGAATAGTGCTGCAGTGAACATATGTGTGCATGTATCTTTATAATAAAATGATTTATATTTCTTTGGGTTTATACCCAGTAATGGGATTACTGGGTCAAGTGGTATTTCTGCCTCTAGGTCTTTGAGGAATTGTCACACTGTCTTCCACAATGGTTGAACTAATTTACACTCCCACCATCGGTGAACACCAATTCTTATATCTGGCATCTTTGGTTGTTCATAGAAAATCTCTGGCTTTGGCTAAGTGCAGATTTGGGGTTTTCCCTCTTTCAGTGTGCATAGTGATTGCATAAATAGCAAACATCCTGTGATTGTTAAATTAAATGATAAAATTTCCCTTAGGTGGATTTACAATAGGTCAGGCAACGAAAAAAGATCCCCATACAACTGGATATGTACAGTGGCAGGTAAACCCTTCGTTCGGGATTGCAGAGACCCAGCTATGAGGAATTTATGTAGCGCAGTGGTATATGTGCTTTTATTTTTCATGGTTATCCTCTCCATTACAGTACAGTTGATAATTAGCATGGTGTTTTATCTCCATTTAAAAAGCAATATATTTCTTTCTTCTAAGACTTAAGCAATTAAATAAAACTGCGATTTAAAAAGGACAATGAACTTTTACTTCATGATAAGGCAGAGATTTCAAGGTAAAAGAAAAGTGTCCTAGATAAAATGGAAATATTATGTTTAACAACTCTAATTTTAAGAGTCATTTTCCTATTTACTAAAATAAAACGTCCTCAGCTTGAATCTGGAGCAGATCATACCCACCTGGTGAAGGGTGGAGGTGTCGTAAAAAGGCACAAAAATTCCATGATGATATTTTGTTGGGTCAGTATTTTGGAGGTCATGTGTTGGTGATTACGACGACATTGCCAGATATCATCTGTATTGTGTCCTTCTGCTCCCTTGCACCTGTGTGAAATGGTTCTACATACTGTTGCTTTGGTGCTTTGGGGCTAGAAATGAAGTCTTGTTGATATTTGTCTGTCTCAAGTCCCTGGTCACAGCCTTGCTAAATGTCTAATGAGTAGTGGATGAATAAAAACATCAGATTGTCTGAAAGACTGGTAGACAGCTGTCTGAATACCTTTTAGGGGCAGTTTCATTTATTGTCTATTATTAAGACTCTAGGCTGTAAATATTCACTACTAATTCATTTATTCACTCCTTCATTCCTTTATTCAACAAATATGTATTCGATGCCTTCTATGTGCCATGCACAGTGCTAGGTACTGAGAACAGAGTGATAAACCAAGAGGATGCAGGCCTTCCCCCATACAGCAAACAAGCACGCGGCACACATTGGGAAAGAAGCAGCAACATTCTCCAGTCTCTCCCCTTCTTTATATGGAAGGAAAAACAAACACAGGTTTGCTTTAGCTTTTCAGAACTTAGCTGTGTCTGTCTGTGTTTGATTCAGTCCAGAAAGGGCCCAAATCGCCACTCTGGTCCATTCAGTGCGGTGCCTGAATCATGATTGCGATGGCAGAGGTTTCCATCTAGTTCGGTGGTATGATATCTTTGGACTCTTGCTAACCTATGCAACATGTGAAATGCTGGAGAGGAAAAGCACTTTAAAACCTTGCTGAAAGATACATGAGTCCATGGGGGAACACAAAGCTCAATTACTGGTAGAATCAAAGAGACAGAGGCAGGCTGGCTTGGATGGGCATTGCTCACTTTGTAAGCAGCTGTTCTCAACTCAACCTGCCACCCTGCAATAGCCAAGAAGAGGAAGTGGAGGGGCCGGCAGAAAGACTCTCTGGTGAGCTGAGTCAGTAGGCAGTGAGCTGAGTCTCAATTTGGGGTAAAAACACAGTCACTTCATTGTTTCCTAATAACTGCTCCAACTA
>NW_016809834.1:2500105-2518072 GCF_001698545.2 Rhinopithecus bieti | reverse complement strand
CCCTGACCCCCACCCCACACCCCAATTAGCTGGCTCTAATGGTTCTCTGAACAACTTGGCCAGGTTTTACTGATTTTTTATCCACTTTGATTCTTGGGACAGTCTCACTCTGGTATTTAGCTCAGTTTTGTTTATTTAAACGCACAATGAATATTCTGGCGTCTACCACCTCCACCTGCTCAGGCTCTAGAACCTCTACGTGGTTACGGTGGAAGGCAAGAAGAGCATTCTCTGAGGTGGAGCCCACTCCACCCTCCTCTAGGGGCTGCTTCTTCAATTTGGGCAGGGAGGAGGGGAATATTCATAGTCCCTTTCTCTGTGGGGGGTGGCTGCTTCCACGTGAACCCTGCCTGGCTGCCCAGTCTTCTAATGACAAAGTGTTCTGGTTCTTTCCCCTGGCGGGCAGCCTTCTTAGGTGTGGTCCTGATAAACACTCATCCACAGGGAGATCCCCATCCTTGCCACGCCAAAGGGATCTTTCTTGCCCACTCCTCTCAGCCTCACCATCTGGCTTTCCATTTCCCTTTCCGCTTTCTCCATGGCTCAGGGACAGCCCTAGAAAAGACTCAGGAGTGCAGTGCCTGGTGTGTCTGGTGTCTGGTTGGTTTTGCTGACGTACCTTCGTTCGTTTTCTTTTTTTCTTTCTTTCTTTCTTTCTTTCTTTCTTTCTTTCTTTCTTTCTTTCTTTCTTTCTTTCTTTCTTTCTTTCTTTCTTTCTTTCTTTCTTTCTTTCTTTCTTTCTTTCTTTCTTTCTTTCTTTCTCTCTCTCTCTCTCTTTCTTTCTCTTTCTCTCTCTTCTTTTCTTTTCTTTTCTTTCTTTTTGGGTCTTTCTCTGCACCCAGGCTGGAGTGCAGTGGTGCAATCATAGCTCACTGTAGCCCTGCAGGGCTCAAGCAATCCTCCTGCCTCAGCCTCCCAAGTACCTGGGACTGTAGGTCTGGCAAATTTTTAATTTTTATCTCTGTAGAGAAGGGATCTCCCTATGTTGCCTGGGCTGGTCTCGAATTCCTGGGCTCAAGCTGTCCTCCGGCCTCGGCCTCACAAAGTGCTGGGATTACAGGCATGAGCCACTGCACTTGGCCCCACTTTTTTACAGGTGATTTGTTTGGAGTTTCCTCTATCCCTCTTCTGTGTTGGCAGGGAGGGAAAGCCCTTGTCTCCCCTCTCCATGGGGGTGGAAAGGCTGTGGCCTCACCGCAAAAGTATGCTCCCAAGGCAGCTCCTTCCCCAGTATAAATCAGCAGGGTCGTACCAGGACTGGTCCTCTTAGAAAACCTGTGGAGTGTTAAACATAAAAGATGGGGTACTTAGCCTGTTTTGGCCTCAGGGTGGGGCCTTGACTGTCATTTCCAGATAACAGGCAAAAATCCTCACACTTTGTTATACTTATCCCCTGGATAAGTCTTTGAAACTTCGTGAAGCTTAGTTATTGTACACTGACTAAGTTCCTTTTCTTTCTTTAAATAGATGCATTGTAGAGGTACATAGCTTTGGGGTACATGTGGTAATTTAATACATTCATATAATTTGTAAAGATCCAATCTGTTGTATACTGTTTCTTAAAGGATCTCTGCAGGTCTGTGTGGTATGGAAAGGCTCAACTGAGTCCATTCTGTTTCATCTTGAGCAAGAAATCAAGGTTTCCCATTACAAATGAGATGCCCAAGCCCCTCATCTCCTCTTTAGGGAGCTTACTCATGAATGTCTTGAACTGTCTCTTCACCATTTAGAATCACTCTTGACTGCCTTTTTAAAAAATTTCCTTTTCTTCTTGCTTAGGAAGCTCATGGTCAGATCAACACACCTTCTAGCTAAGCTAGGAGTCTTCCAAATGGGGAATGATGAATGATGCCTCTTTGGCCAGGTACACCCCAACCTTGATTCTCTTGGGGCCTCCCTCTTCTTCAGGGGAGGGAAGAATCCCCATTCTCAACAGGTTCTTCTTGCTCCCAATTTTCCCCCAAACGCCAAGGTGAGAGGCAATTATAGTGGTGGTGCTGGATTGCCAATCAGACTCTTCCTCCAGCCCTGCTGATGTACATATGTCCAGGGGCTCTCCCAACTCATGCAGGATACTCAGCACCTGCGTCTCCAGCCCTGGACTTCAACCATAATTCCAGCGTAAAATCCCACTGAGCATTCTGTTACAAAAGGAAAGAACCAATAAAGAAGCCAGAAGATTGCTCCTTGTGTATCAGATGTCAAGGTTTATAACTTATAAGTAGTCCAAAAAATTCTCTTTGGACTTTTAAAATAGAGATGCAATATGGAAAATTAAGTTCAGATTTAATGAACATTTATTGAGTAACAACTGTGTGCAAGCACTGTGCTAGATGCTTTAATGCAGATTTTATCAGTCGATTTAACCCTAGATCAGCTCCATTTTTTAGACAATAATGATGATATTTTCGGTAATAGAGTTGCTATTTATTTATTTTGTGCCTGCCATATGCCAGGCACTATTTTCAGCACCCTACACAGCGTTATCATTTAACACTTGCAAATGCAAAATGAAGAAGATATTATTATACTTATTTTACAAGAAACAGGCTGTGAACAATTATTTACCTAAGGGCAGTTAGACAGTCAGTGGTGCGCAGAGCTAGCATTTAATGAATACTTACTATGCGTCAAGTCCTCTTTTAAGGATGTTTGTGGTTGTTAAGATCATCCTTTTCTTGATGGAGAAACTGAGCCACAAAGAGCTTAAGGACCTTGGTTAGGGTTACATAGTTAGAAAATGGTCTGTCTGGCTCTAGGACTTGCAAACTTCCTTACTGTGCTGAACCTTTGCAGTAAGATCCACATTCACATTCAGGGGTTCAAGTCAAAGCCTGATAGCTCCTTATATTGCAGTGTCTTCCTGCAAGGGAATGAATCGCAAATGATAAAACTTCATTCCATATAGGTGAATTAACACCTTATTCTATTTTGCTATTGTTAAAATCAAAGGCTGTTTATATCACCCATTCCTCAAGAGCCCTACAAGTAAAGCAGTGAGGAAGGAGGATGTCTCTTTTTTTCCTCTCTCTGCCTAACATCTCTGATTCATCCCAGTGGCTTAGCTTGGGAAGGAGGTGGGGAAAAGAGGGGGAAGGAGGATGTGTCTTTTTTTCCCCTTTCTGCCTAACATCTCTGATTCATCCTAGTGGCTTAGCTTTAGGATTGTTTGCTCTCTTAACTATCTAGCTCTCACAGCCCACTTGGTGAATTCCCCCTTTTATCTGTAAGGTGGAAGCCTAGAAAAGATGCCAGCCATACTATAGTCAGGGAAACTATGGCCTGTACAACTGAGAAACAGGAGTGGGGCAATGAATCTTGTGGAGACTTCTTCTGCGCACCCAAAAAGGGCAGTGATTCTTTCATTTCTCTCCATTGCTCAAATCTCCATGGACTTTCCTTTTGGCTACACTCACTGTCTCTGAAGTGGAATCTATGTGATAATGTTTTGAGTTATTCAGAGAGAGAATCCAATGTGTATTTTTTAATTAAAGTGATGCACTTGTATTATGCAAGTGTATTAATCAAACATAAAAGTCTTATCAGTCTTATTTCCTAGAGATAAACAATGTGAATATTTTGATGTCTGTTCTTCCAGATGTTTTCCTATTTAGAGTATAATTCATTATTTAAACTGGGATACCTGAGATAAAATGCTATAATTATGCCAGGACAACAGGCACAAACTAAGACTATTTTCAACAAACTGAGGTATATAATCTCCTTACTGTGCATGAATTTTTACAGCTATATCTACAGAAATATCTAGATACACTCAACATGTGTTATATGTGGTGATGCACAACCTCTAAGATGGCTCCCAGTGATCTCCACTCCTGATATTCATGCCCTTGTGTCATCCTCTGCTTCCGAGTGGAGGCTGCATTTAGTGACTCACTACTAGAATAGAATAGGATACTATGGAAGAGATGGCATGGCACTTCAGAGATTAGGTTATGAAAAGACCATGGCTTCCATGTTGAGTGCCCTTGTTCTCTCCCTATTGGATCACTCGCTCTGGGGGAAGCCAGCTGCCATGCTATGAGGCCCCTCAGGCAGTCTGTGGAGAGACCCTTGTGGCAGAAAATTGTGGTTCTGGTTGTTAGCTAGTGAGGAACTGAGGCCACCGACAACCACGTAAGTGAACTAGGAAGCAGGTCCTTTAGCTTCTGATGACTGCAACCCCAGCAGACAGCTTGACTGCAACTTCATGAGAAACCTTGAGAGCTAGAGCCCTCCAGCTGAGATACTCCTGGCCCTCATAAACTGTGTGAGAAAGTAAGTCTTGGCTGTTTTAAGCTGCTACGTTTGTGGTAATTTGTTATATCATAACAGATAACTCATCCACATTTATTAAATAAAAAATCAAATCACATAATAAATTGTTTTTAACAATATCCTCCTTTCCACCCACAATGTCTATCAGTAAATACCCCACTTAGTATGTGTAGTACAAAGCAATGCTATTTTATTTTTTAAAATAGAGAAAATGTAAAATTATTTTAGGGTTGACCATAATGTTTCTCCTTTCCTTTTCTTTAAATTAAAAAAATGCCTTAAAAATCCTTGGAAATACGTTTTGTGCTCCTGCAATTATCAGGGTAGCCTTCTTTTTGTTTTTTTTTTTTTTTTTTTATTTTTTTGAGAGCGGAGTCTCGGCTCCTGTCTCCCAGGGCTGGAGTGCAGTGGCCCGGATCTCAGCTCACTGGGCAAGCTCCGCCTCCGTGTTCACCCATTCTCCTGCCTCAGGCCTCCTGTGTAGGCTGGAACTACAAGGAGCCCGCACCTGATCGGCCCGGCCTCGTTTTTTGTATTTTTTAGTAAGGACGGTTTCACCCGTGTTAGCCAGATGGTCTCGATCCTCCTGACCTCGTGGATCCGCCCGTCCTCGGGCCCTCCAATAGTGCTGGGATTACAGGCTTGAGGCCCCACCCGCGCCCGGCCCCCAGTGGTAGCTTCTTAAAGAAGATTTCCCGGTGCATGAGACAGCACATTTAGATTTACACTGATATTTATGATTATGAATTCCAATTGAAGTCATCGTTTTGTGGCCAAAGAGTGTATGAGAAAGCCCGTTTGTTTTTCCAATAGCGGAGATGCTTTGATCAACTTAAACAATTTTTGCCAATATATAGGTGAAAAAGTATAATTGTGTTGATGATGAGACTGAGCTCTCTTTTACCTATGCATTATTTATCTCCCTGGTGGATTTGTCCTCGTGAGGGACACATTCATGTTTCTTAGACACTTACTCTTGGTGGCTCACCCTCTTTCTTTTGATAGGCTAAGTGTTCTTTTATTTGGTTAAGGGAGCTGTAGCAGATGTTTTTGCACATCTGTTGCAAATATTTTTCTCAGTTTGTCTTAGACTGTTCATTTTATGTTTGATTTTTTTTTTTTTTTTTGAGACGGAGTCTCGGCTCTGTCGCCGCAGGCTGGAGTGCAGTGCCGGATCTCAGCTCACTGCAAGCTCCGCTCCCTGGGGTTCCGCCATTCTCCTGGCCTCAGCCTCCCCGAGTAGGCTGGGACTACAGGCGCCGCGCGCACCCTCGCCGCGCTAGCTTTTTTTTTTTTTTTTTTTTTTGGTATTTTTTTAGTAGAGAGCGGGGTTTCACCATGTTAGCCAGGAGGTCAGATCTCCCTGACCTCGTGATCCGCGGCCGTCTCGGCCTCCCAAAATGCTGGGATTACAGGCTTGAGCCACCGTGCCCGGCCTATGTTTGAATTTTTTTTCCATAACGACTTTAAAAATTATCAGGCAATCAACCTCATCAGTTTTTTCTTTTATAGCTTTTGAGCCTTCATGTCGTGAATCATGCAGCCCAAAACATTTTCATCTCGTATTTTTTTGATTTAACTTTTTGCATCTAAATTTGAGATCTATCTGTGATTTGTTTTAGTATAGTGAGGTAGAAATCCAACTTTTTCCACCAGATGTTCTAGCATCATTACTGAAACAAAAACAAAAATTCACCTCTCCCCACTAATTTGTAATGCCAAGTCCATCCATTCTAGATAATCTGATATGTGTGGGTCTGTTTCAGAAGTCCCACTTTTCCTCCATAGTTGTGTCTCACTAGTTCTTTTCTAAAGTCATAACATAGCTTTATAGTACATTTTAATATATGCTGGGCCAATCACTGTTTCATTGTCAGAATTTTCTTTGATATTGTGTCATATTTTTCTCTCAGATACAATTAAGATTGTTTTACAAGTTCAAATGATTCCTGTTGAGATTTTTTATTTGAATTTCACTCATTTATAAATGATTATTAAGAACTGAAACTTCTTGTTTACGAATATTTACTTGTATATTTAATTCTTATTTTATTTTCCTAAACAGAGTATGTAGTTTTTTAAAATTCTATCTTTTAAAATATTTAATTTTATTTTATTTTAAGTTCTGGGCTACATGTGCAGGATATGCAGGTTTGTTACATAGGCAAAAGTGTGCCATACTGGTTTGCCATACCTATGAACCCATCACCTAGGTTTGAAGCCCCACAGACATTAGCTGTTTATCCTGGTGGACTTTTGACTCCAAGAACAATTACTTCACCACACAGCATTGCGTCTCTGTGAGGGAATTATTATTATTATTATTTTTACATTAAGGGGTTTGTGAATGTATGTATTTGCTTGCCTTAACTACTCTTATCTCTTCTGGATTGTTCAGAGGTGTTTAGTTCCCTCATTACTCCAAGGTTTGCTGCTGCATATTCTCCTCTTGCCCTTCACTATAGGCCCTTGGTTTGAAAGGAAACACAGCTCACTGTGAGATGCTTAAATCAAAAGAATCCGGTTTCTGGAAATGTCATTATTTTAGGAGGGAGCACGGGAGGTAGGGAAGGAAAATAGTTTAGATTCTTGTGGGGAAATGGAAAGCAAGAGGCAAAATAGATGTTCTGTTCAGAAAGGAAACTTCTCTAGGTTTTAAAAATCAGTATGTGTTAATTTTGCTATATTTTCTCTAGCAGTGGGATTATTGCATGAATCTTACTGGTAGAAAGAATGCTTGCTCTAAACCAAGTCCTCTGTCAGTAAAGCACAGGTCTGTGATGGGTGGTTGGGATGGGGATGAATAAGGAGTAGGAAAAATGACAGAAATAGATGCTTCTTATTTGCAAGTGATAGAATTTACAACTCTGGTTAGCACTTTTTTTTTTTTTAAATTCAACGAGTCATTATTGAGTTTCTACTATGAGGACAGCTTCAAGGGAGAATATAAAGAAAGCATAAGGCATAGTCTCTGATCTCCAGGTAATTGTAACTAGTGGATCAGACAATTAAGTGGTGGTACTCGGTAGCAGAGAGGAGTGCTGAACTTAATCTTGAGGGTGAGTGGGATTTGAATTGGCAGAGAAACAGTCATGCATATTCTGAGCCTGAGAAAAATCTGAGAAATGGTTTTTGGTTGAGAGTTAGCTGAATGGTTGGTTTGAGCAGCATTATGTGAGTGGGAGAAATGAAAGAAAACCTTGGGCAGTTAGGATGAGCTTCAGTTGGAGTTTGAGAGCTATTGTCAGCTCTGGAGTATGCAAGTAACATGGTAACTGTGATTAGGAGCATGAATCTGGGAGAGGCAGGCCTGGAGCCAGGGATGTGAGTTAAGAAACAGTCATGCCAAGAGCCCAGTCTAGAGTGCAAACAATGGGAATGGCATAGAATGGGCAGATCTAACAGACACAACAGAAAATCCTCCAGAATAAGGAAGTGATTTTGTAAAGTTCATGGAAGAGAAGGAAGATACATAATTCAAAACTGGACAGGTTTGACACTACCTGGGTACTCTTGCTCTATATCATGGAATCTGGACTGGAATTGAGTTTTCTTCTGCTAATTGAGCCAGTTACTGCATTTTTTTCTTTAAATTTTTCTTTAAATTGTTAGATAGCATTCTTGTTTCCTGTAGGTTTTACAGTTATGCTGAATTGTCTTCAGGTGATCCTCCCAGAAGATGCTCTGGTGACTGAAAAGTTAAAGCTATCACTATGATGGCATAAATTGAGCAGGAGGTTAAACACTGTGTTAAGAGGCTTACCGGCTGGCCTTCTTCTCTCTGGGTTAACATATTTTGGCCTTGTGGGATAATCATGTTTGAGAGTTCTTTGATGGCTAAAGATGTGCCATGAAGGGTAGTACTAGGGGGCATGGAGGAAGGAGGGGGAGAGTGCAGGGTTTCATGTAGCCATGTTGTCATTTTCTCTGTCCTGTCCCATTTTGCAGCAGCTCTTTGCACACGTGGTGGGACTAAGCTAGCAGGAGTCTGGATGGATGGGGGAAACAGCCTCCTGACATCCTTATTTGCCTCCTTTATCCCTCCTCAGACAAACCAACTCATGGCTTTAAGGACCACAAAACGCTTATTCCAAATGCACCCCTTACCCTACAACAAACCCAAGCATAGACACACACACATACGTGGAACAAATGCAACCAAAATATTTTTTAAAGAGATAGGCATTTTAAAGAATGAAAATTTCTAAATTTGCATTATGATCAAATACAAGGGCATAAGTTGAGCATATCTGCTGCTGTCAGGTATCTGGCCACTGATTGGTCAGTCCATATGGCCTGGGGCACCTTCCTGCTGGCAACACATGCTGTTGGCTCCATAGACATTCCTGGCACATTCCAGATATAGCAGTACCTATGTGAAAGTTAAAATCATTAGCGTAAAAATTGGTAAATTGGCTTTATGCATAAATTCATCAATATGAGTGCAATTAAATGTACATTCCAGTGATTCCTTTTTGATGATGAACATTGAGGGTATCCAGCTTAGTTGTCTAGATTCACTGAAATAGGTGACATTTGTGGACAAATGTTTACCCAGGCCCTTTGGCATAGGCTAGAATCCTCTTGCTTCTCATTTTCAGTGTATTTGGCCATTATCCCATTTTCTATGCCTCATGGTTTCTGTGTGGAAGTAACTCCTCCAACATTTGTTCTGTTCCTTTCCTATTTTCTTCATTGGCAAAACTCAAGTGTGTTTATTTGGTAGCTTGACTGCGCTGAGCTTTCTTGCCCTTTTATCTTATCTATTTTTACTGTTGTTGAAAAAAATGAACTTAAATAATACTACTGCTGCTAATGCCTAACGGGTTGAGAAATGTGACAGTTTCCATGCAAAGGGGTTTATATGTATGAGCTTTATTAGTTCTCTCTACTAATGTATGAGGGAAGTACTATTTAATTTCTACTGTGCAGTTGAGAAAACTAAGGCTTAGAGAGGCTATGGAACATACTCAAGGTCTCATATGTAGTAGGAGATAGGGCTAGAATTCAGATTCGGTATGGCCTGCCTCCATGAGCTCAGACTCTACCAGCGCATTTATAGAAGATTCATATTTAAACAGTAAATGATACAGATATGTCTCAAATTTAAAAGTTATTCCAAAATTATAGCATAAAATATCAATGTAAATTCTCATCTCTGTATACCAAAGGGTTAGGCCAGTAATTCATAAGAAATGAAAGTTTTTTGCTAAGCCAACTAGAAGTTCTGATTAAAACTTTTAGAGGACTTCAGCAATGAAAAGAATATGGTATACTCAGTTTAGTAAAGTTTTGCTTGTGTCCATCAGGACCACTTTAATGCCTTTAGGAATTTACATACCAAATTCTTTTTACAATTTTTTTTTTTTCCATTTCCTTGACGCCCCTATTTGGTTGGCACACCAAATACAAACAGTCTGCTTTTGGTTAATCCAGCAATGACTAAAGTAATTTATATTTACCAACAAGAGCAATAGCAATTGAAAATCGTAGCCAAGTCCCCATAACACTAATGATGCACTGATAAAACATGTCTTTTCTGACAATTGTGGGACTTTCCAAACCGTGCATGTGTCTATGCACAAAGGAAGCATTGTTCTATTGCCAACTGCTGCTCGGCAGCCAGGCTTCTTTGGAGAATGTTGAATGAGAATCCTTGGTAAACTCTCACATGTGGCAATTCTAGTGTTTGAACACTGAATTTTAATAACTCTTAAAATTAACTTAGTAGATTGTTACTAGGTAGTCCTCCATCACAAATAAAAATCCAAGTCCGGGGAAAGATGTGCCATTCATTTATTAGAACTCAAGAACTGTCTTTTGGCTTTCTTCACTTCACGTCCTATTCTAGGACCCTGGTAGGCAGTATCCCGGCCAAAGGTGATCCAGGAGAAAGTGCTAGGAGGGGAGATTTTGACAGCTGGTTAGTTTATACATTTATTTAGTGGAGAGGGAGGGTCTTATTATTATTAACCCTCTACCTTTGGGGCAACACACTAGAATTTATGGGGAACATCATCAGCTCATCTCAATTGTGGTTTACGTACCCACGAAGCTTGGTAGGTTGGGTGCTTATCAGCATCAACATTTTAGAAAGGAGCACCAGAGAAAAAGAGTGGGAGACTTGCCCAGCATTGTACTGACTAATTCCTCAATTTTGACAGTCACCCTTGTCTTTTGTGACTATGGGATGAAGCCTAAATTTCCTAGCCAGCCATTTAAAGTCCTTTGTAATGGAGGTCCTGCCTACTTTATGCATTTAATCTCTTACATAAACTATTATTGTTTATTTGCTTGCTGTGTGTACTCTGCTGATTGATCATGCCAAGTACTGGTGGTTCTGTTGATGCATCATGCACAGAGTTTCCCAAATTTAGGATTTAATGGGCTAGAGAATTGCCAAATAAATAAAAACATGAATAGTGTTGATGATTTCGTATTACAGCAAGTAAGGACATTATAAAATACCACCGTTTCACTAAAGCCTTTATATGTTGACATTTTAAAAAGGAGAAAGGACATCATCTCAGAATAAAGATCACTAATTAGAATAAACTATGAAAACCTCACACATTGCCTATATTTTCCTCATTTTGCCAGAGACAGTTAAAGAAAGAGTTGTGGACTGGCACTGGCCTGTGATGTTTGGGAATGATGTTGCTTAGCCTTTTGCCTGTCTGAATAAATCCTCCTAGTCCTTCGATTCTCAGTTTACACCTTGACCTTAGAAATTCTTCTATCCCCCTCCACCTGCTGTCTTGCACCCCACCCACCCTTCCAATGATCTCTCTTGGTGGCAGTCTATGCGTCCTCTTCTAAGTACTGATAAGATGTGCTGGGGTAATTTGCTGCTGTCTCTTGCCACAAGACCATGAGATTCTTGTGGACAGAAACTGCATCTTATTCACCTTCATCCCCAAAGTTTAGCACGTAGTCTTTGACACACACTCAGTGCATAATAAGTAGTAGGTGAATGAATGAATGAGTGATTACCTGGATGCCCTGCTTGTTCTTTGTGTTTTGCACGTCTTCTGTAACCTGCAGTTTTGAGCACATGGGATTTATTCAAACAAACACTAATATTCATTAAATTGAATTAATTTATGGGTTTTGACCTCATCAGTTCTTCTATTTTTCTTTGCTGAAGAAAACTAATTATGTTCTCCATTATCAGAGTGTCTGGGAACAGTCTGCAGCTGCTGTCTGAAACACTTACAGGGGCTATAATGCGTCTCTCAGCTCTTCTGGCCAGCTTGTGTTTTTCTTTAGTGAATTCATTTTGGGCTGCCATGTTGATTATCATATTTTTATTTATTTTTATAGGAAAAGGAATGTACAACATTGTAAGACATGCTATCTAGTGAGTGTAGAGAAAAGTCAGCATTTTTTGTAGACTGATTTTTCTAAATCCACCGAGGCGTATATGTTTTGCTTTTATGTTGTTATTGTTTCTTTTTTAAAAAACACACTTGTATTTGCCTTAAACATTTTTTGAAATCAAAGCAACATATCCAGAAAGCATAGATGCAGCTTCTCTTAAGATTCAGTGGTGATCTGAGCTGTCTCATTTGGGGACATATGGTCTCTAGGCAATCGAGTTACTGGGTTGAGCATTTTCCCAGCTCACAAGATGACTATGACGAGTTATTGCACTGACTCTTGCTCAGTCACAGGGGAGCCTGCCCCTTTGTCTTTCTCACAGACAAGCCCCTTATAGATGCAAGGTTATGCAGCCACTAGAGACCTGGGCTTCAGCTGGGCTTGGATCTGTGCCTTGAAAGAAACATTAGATCTTCTTTCTGAAACTCTCTCGCCTTCCTTCTCCTAGTGTTATATTCTTTTGTTAATGAAAATAACCCATATTCATAGAGTCAGAATAACAATTATTGATGGGCACTTCCTGTGTACTAGGTACTTTATACAACTTATTTATAAGCCTTTCATTTGTAATCAACTAATTTTGTCCTTATTTTATAAATGAGAAAACCGAAGACCAGAGAGTTGTATTTGACCAACGCCATAGAGCAGTAAGTAGTAGCATCAAAGCCGTGTAATCTCCAAGCCCCTGTTTCTTCCATCACATCAGTCTGGCTTCCTTTTTTTATAACCTGGAACATAGCTGTGTCATTTTGTGCGACTGCTTAACTCTTGTAAAGAGAAATAAAAGTACCTAACTCACAGGATTGTTTTGAGAATGAAATGAAGGTAATATATATGAAAGGACATGACATAGCATCTGTGCATAGTAAGAACCAAATATATTTTTAAAATTTCTTCTTCTTTTTCCTGTAGGCCCTCCTTTCTTCACTGATCCAGCCCTACCTTTCTACTGCCAACTAAAGAATGATGAGGTTCAAAAATTTGGAAAGGAGAGCTTTATTTCTCATAAAGTGTTGCAGCCTGCAAGTGACCATTCTGCTAGGCTTAGAAGCATAGCCTCCCACCAGAAGCCAGAAACAGATACTTTGAGAGAGGGACAAAGGGAACAAGAATTTATACTGAGCAGAGTGGCCAAATCTACACATTCAATAAGCTATAGAAAGACTCATGAATATTAATGAAAGGAGAAACGTATACATGTGCAATTAAGCTTCATGCCCCTTCTTGGGTATCGTATGCAACAAGTAGTGGTGTTAGCATGATCTGAGGGTGGAGTGTTTGGCCCTCTGATGTCAAAAGGTGAAGCAGAGGACACAAAGACCCTTACTGTGCATTCTCCACAGACTGGCCAAAACCACTCTGTAGTCGATGGTGTCTTATCAGGCAAAAAGGAGGGGCAGTGTCAGATGGATGGTGGACATCAGTGGAGGAGTTCTTTGAAAGGGCCGGTTTGTCTTTAGTCTTTAGGGAAGAAAAGCTAATGGTAATTAGCGAGGGAGGAGGCATAGCAAGGCGTGTCCGACTTCCTATCCCACGTCATGGCCAAGAACTTAGTTTTCAAGATTATCTTGGAGTCCCCTTGGCCAGGAGGGTGTCCATTCAGTTGCTTGGGGGTCTTAGAATTTCATTTTTGGTTCACAATACTTTAGACATCTCCTGATGGTCCATCCTAGGTCTTTCCTCTTTTGTATCTCTTTTAGAGATATTAGTTTTCTTGGGATGCATGGCTGTGACTCAATCCTTCATTATGATTAGAATAATAAACGCTGAGGATCAAGGTGTAAGCCTTGGGACAATAATATTTAGGTAATGGGAGGAAAAAGTGCTGTTTTATCAGGGGAGAGAGAAAAAGCCCTTAGAGAGGAGTTGATATCTAGGATGTGAGACTGCCATGGATATCAGGGAAGGGAGACTTATGAGAAGGAGAAATTTGGTCAACTGTGTCAAATGCTAGAGGGATCAGGATGAGTAATGAGGAAGGGCCATTTGATTTGATTTGATCATTCAGATATCTTTAAAGACCTTGAAGAGGGCAGTTTCAGTAGAGGTAGTGGACTGGAGGAAAGTAATAAGGATGGTGAGGAAATAGAGGCAATAATTATTCTGAGATATTTGGTTTGTAAAAATCAGAGAGATTTTATCATGAAGAGATGTCATATTTGAAAGAATTTTCTTTTAGTTCAGAAATAAGTATTTTATGGGCAAAATTAAAGATCTATTTAAGAAGGAGATTTTGAAGATGTCAGAGAGCAGAGATAATTGATAGGTAAGTGTGTGCCGATTTTGAAGAAAGCCTGAGAATCTAATGTCAAGATCACGCTGAGAAAATTGTTAATAGTGTTTTTCTTTGTATGATTGTGTTCTTTTTTAACTTTTAATTTCTTCTTTGTTCTCTTTTACATTTTCTAGATTTTCTATGACAAGCATCTATAACTTTAAAATTTTTAATAGCTCTTAAAAGTTAAGCAGATTTAAAATGATAAAACATGTTCATGACACTAAGAAACTATAGAAACATATAAGATGAAAATTATAACTTCCCACATGCCCTAATATTTTATTTCCATTTCTTTAAAGCAACCACCATCAAAAACTTACTTGGTAAGCTGGGTGTGGTGGCACGTGCCTGTAGTCCCAGTTACTCAGGAGGCTGAGGCGGGAGGATCGCTTGAGCCCAGGAGTTTGAGACAAGCCTGGGCAACATACTGCGACCTCTCATCTCAAAATAAAATGTTTTTTCTTGGTAGCTCTTCAGAATTTTTTATACACATATGTTTTAAAATCAGAAAACAGTATTGAAAACTCATTAGTAAAGCAGTTAAGCTTGAAAAGGATAATACCACCTAACTTATGATTTTCTGATCCCTCTTGAAAGACTAATAACATGAGAAGAGAAGAATGTAAATAGTCATAAACTTGTAAGAATGAAGATAATGGAAGAGAAGAAAATAGCAGACAAAAGACCTCAACAAAATATTAGGAGATGAAAAACAGATGGCCTAGTGATATCTGACTAGGAGAGTACCGAAGTCTACAACTTCAGTACTCACAACACGGGAAGCAGTAAAAGGTAGTCAGTTCTGTTACAAATTCCCAAAAGACTCAGGAATTAGAGATGAGAGTGCTGATGTCACTAAAACTTGGAAGATTGGCTGGAAGTGTGTCTGCTCTCCCCCTACCCACAGGTGCAAGGAGTTGCCCTTTCCCATCTGTTAGAAGACTGGAGATGAAACAGGGAGGCACTGGACTTGGGACATTAGCTGAAGACAGGAAAGGTCATATCTTGAAGAGAGAGACCTCAGCCCATCTTATCACCTGGCTGGCAGAATGTTAGCAACTAGGCTTAGACCATACCGAGAAACTGGAGGGTTTCTTTCTGGGGAGACTGACTAGGCCAAGAGAAAAGACTGCTGTTATGTGGAGACTGACATTTGTGAAATGGCTGAGTCCCGGTGGATCAACCTCTGATGAAGCCCAGTGCTTGGTAATTACCACCCAAGCATAAAGAGCTTTCAGTCAGCTGTGCCTCATTCTCAAATGTAAATGACAGCTATGGATCAGTAAATATTTCTAGAAAGCTTCTCACATAAAAAAAGAGAGACCAAACAAAGCAATAGAAAAAACATAGAAAACAGACAAGCAGGAGGCAGAAGAATACATAACAAATGAAATAGTTATGATCATTTCAAAGAAAATATACTGCATTCACAAAGGGTAGGAATCTATGCAAATAGAACCTTTTGAAGCTAAGAAAGACTTTTTGTTCTTAAAAATGTGATAGTAGAAATTAAAATGTCAATAAATGGATTAGCAAAATAATGTTTAGGAAATCACTCTTGAAAGGACAGAAAGGAAAAAAGAGATAAAAAGGTTAGAAGTATGGATAATAGGAGTTCCAGGAAGAGAAATATAAAAGAGAGGGCTGTTTCCAGAGCTGAAGGACCTGTTTTCTGGTTGCGAGGGAACACCAAGTGTCCAGCACAATGAATGTAAAAACACATATCCAAGGCATATTAGTGACATTTTGGAATCCCTAAATTAACATCTTACAAACATTTAAAGAAAAATCATTGTAATATAATAAAATGATTACTTCTAAGAATGATGTCAGATTACTCAATAGAAACACTGAAAGTCAGAAAACAATGAATAATGCCTTCAAAATCTAAGGGAAATTATTTCTAAACGTTCTGGAATTTTGTTACCCAGCCAAACTAGGAAGTGTTACAACATCCTCAAAAAGTGTACTTTGCTTGTACCCTTTCTCAAGAAAGAAATAGATTGTGTGCTATTCCAAAATGAGGGTGTACTAAAAAAAGAAAGAAAGAATAAGGTGTGAGCCCTGAATATGTAAGACAGGTTTCAGTTAACTTAGAAAGTTTGTTTTGCCAAGGTTGAGGACGCGCCCATGACACAGCCTCAGGAGGTCCTCACAACATGTGCCCAAGGTGGCCAGAGCACAACTTGGTTTTATACATTTTAGGGAGACATAAGACATCAATCAATATATGTAAGATGTGCATTGGTTCCATCCAGAAAGGCAGGAGAACTCAAGCAGGGAAGGGACTTCCGGGTCACAGGTAGGTGAAAGACAGTGAAAAAGATATGACCTAACTGATTCCATCTTGCTTCTAACCTCCAAGCTGTCTTTGTTCATTCCTGGACTTTGGGAGGAACTTAGTTTATAGTTCAGCTTTGAAACAAAGATGACGACAGTCCTTTCCCAAAACAAACCTTCTTACTGCCTGTGGACTAGACTGCCCAAAACCACAAGATTAGCAGTTATGATAATTTTACTAAATAATTCAAGGTGTAGCTGTTTTCATTAAACCAATATCAATGTCTTATTTATTAAAAATTACACAAGCAAAGATCATTCTGTTTTGGGCTGGGTTTAGAGTAATGTAACCCCAATGCCAAATTTTGACAGTTTATAGTATTTGCCAGGGATAAGTATGAGATTGCTTGGTCAATAAATGCAAACAAAAATGTATGCTGGGCTGGGTGTGGTGGCTCACACCTGTAATCCCAGCACTTTGGGAGGCCGAGGCAGGTGGGTCACCTGAGGTCAGGAGCTCGAGGCCAGCCTGACCAACATGGTGAAACTCCATCTCTACTAAAAATACAAAAATTTTCTGGGCATAGTAGCGGGCACCTGTGAACCCAGCTACTTGGGAGGCTGAGGCAGGAGAATAGCTTGAAGCCAGGAGGTGGAGGTTGCAGTGAGCCAAGATCGCGCCATTGCATTCCAGCCTGGGCAACAGAGCAAGACTCCATCTCCAAAAAAAAAAGTATGCTGGAAATTCTTAAGACATTTCTAATATTACTTTACCAGTAATATTAAAGCTAACTTATTTATTAAAGATTCAACTTAAGTCACTTACACTTGAAAAAGCATTTGACTAGTCTTTCCTTTTTTCTGATAAAGTATTTGATTTAAGCATTTTATTTTCTTTAAGCCCATTCATTAGAGCTCTTTTATATATTTTTAGCGGTGAAACCTTGTGTACACAACACATAAATAAATAGATGTATTAGGCATACTGATAGAAGTACATTTATAGATTCCTAAGACCTCCTTTTTTTGTTTTTCCTATCTTAGACTTGCAAACTCTTGATAACCTGTTTCATCACCCTGGCAGCTGTCAGCTAAATAGCCCTAAATCTGCATATTGAAGGAAACAACTTTTAGTGAAAAATCAGATAGCAAAATTTACATCTCAAGGTACTGAAAGAAAAAGTCTAGTAGTGCCGGAGAGAGATTAAAGATGGATGTCAAACACAAAATTATACAAATCTACCATATGATTTTAAGAGGAGACCAATTTTATTTAGATAGGGACTACTTGTCTTTTAACTGGATCTGAGCTCTGGGCAGAGCCTACATTGAATCCTGGGTCTCCAAAAAGGTAGAATTATTATGAGGCTAGACTATTGATGCTTTTACAGTGCACTTTTAAAAAAGTTTTTTTAAACAAAGACTTTTCTGAGTGTCTAAACTACACTCTTCCTAAAAACCCAAGAGTAGCCTCTGTTGCAATAACCATTTTAGTCAATAAATCAAATAACAAAATACAAAAGCAAGTAGTTTAAGAGTTGAGATGAACTGGTCTGTTTATGCTCTTGGGGTTCCATAAGGAAAAGCAGATTTCTCCCCCAAAGGGAGTCTGACACTTTCTCTGTTTTCTTTAAGGCTGTTATAAACTATTTTAGGTTCCTCATTCAGCAGAGGGTGCAAGAGAAAGGAGAGGCAGAAGAAGTAAATGAAGAAAACAGAATTCAATCAACTGAGAAAAAAAAACTTTTGCT